>NC_142011.1:146764963-146914963 GCF_049901735.1 Notechis scutatus | reverse complement strand
TCACCCATATTTACAACGGCAATGTGCAATTCAACTCCCTTACTTATCTCTCCCTATCTCTTCTCTTTTGCCCAATCTACAATCTGGTGTAGGAGAATTACCAAGTTGAGCCCGAGGGAGGGGTCAAACACATCATAAGTCACAAATCCCTGCGTACCTGCAAGAGATCTAAGTCCACCCCACCTTGAATTCCTTTCAATTCTTAACTCCCGCACATTTCCCCCAACGGTCACTTGGCCAGATTCTTGTTGAGAGCTTAAGCTTGCAATAAATCTTTATACTCAGTTGAACTGCCTGAATCTCCTGATTTCCTGAGTGCTTGACATTTGCCACTGCTGCCTATCTCTCCCACCTATAGCTGACCTTCATCCTCATATTCCTCCACAAGGAGTTTACAAGGCCTTGAGCGTTCCTAGAGTTGTGGAGGCATTAGAAAGGAAGAGCAGCTGCCTCAGAAGACGTACCTCGCCAGCAGTGGAAGGAAGGTGATAAATCTAAGCTGCGGATGGCTGAGTGCATTGTTTTTAAATCAGTCTGGACAACTGACATAATTTTCTCATCTTGTATTATTTGTATGAATGAATAAACTATATAAATTACATCATTATGCAAATCTCAGAAACCCACATAATGTAAACTCTGCTAATTACATAAAAACAAAAGTAAGTGACAATTGAGCATTAGTGGGCAGCCTTTCCTCTCAACTGGCCCATTGCATCAAAATTTTACTGTGCATCATGGTTTAGGGTGATATATGAAGTCATCCACAACATTAATATTTATGAGCAGTACCTGACAAATGTGTCAGATTTATGTCAGAGAAATGTATTAATTATGTGACATAATTAAAGGAAAGCAAGTTAATTGTTCACTATGGTTCACTATAGTTCACAAATCTTTGAACACAATTGTTTTCAATTATCAGAAAGCACACTTACCTTAGAAGTGCTGGAATGATATTCCATAATCCAAGCCAAATACCGGAATTTTCACAAGCATTCGTGTCCAGAAATCCAAATTTATAAATCCAAGCACTGATGTCTTCTTTTCTTTGTTCTGTATTCCATTCCACCATTTGAAAGTTAATAAAATGAAGTGTCCAACCCGCTGAACTTGATAAGGGATTTAAATATAGCATCTTGGTAGATGTTCTGTTTCACTGACATTCATTTTTCTTATCTATTCAGTAAAAATAAAAGGTTGCAAGGTTACATACTAGCACATATCAATACTTGTACTATAAAAATAACATCAACCATAAGTATAAGCAAATTTACTAAGGATTTACTAGATTGCTTGTCAACTGTACTAAAATATACTTACTCTATTTTTAGCTATATTGAATATGCTTATTCAGAAATACGTATGCTGCAGATATAATTTACAGGTAGCCTTCATTGAGCGACAGTAATTGGGACCAGCAATTCAGTCATTAAGCAAAACTATTTCTGGGTTTACAGTCTTATTTCAGCTTTCCTTTGCTTTAATGACCTGCAAAGGTCATAAATGCAAGAATTGATCATAAAATTACTTTTCCATCACCATCTTAATTGTTATGGCCACTAAACAAGACAGCCAGCATGCAAGGACTACCTGTATATCTAAAGATGTAACTACAGAGCATAGTCAGTGCAAATTCACTCAGAATTAAGCCTTGTTAAGTTCAATGACAGCAAAAGTGTGCCAGATTGCAGACTACCATTCTCGATCAAAACCACTGAATAATAGGGCTATTAAGCATCACCAACTGGGAGTCGTTTTCTTAAGAGCTGGAGTCAAATATTATACTTTGGAGCTCTATTTCTGGAAATGTATTTTCATTTGATAAAATATCAAGGCAAGCTCTTGTTTCAATCTGTTTAGGTAATTCACCTAAATTATGATAATTAATCTATCATCGTTATTAAAATAGTTTAAACTAAATACTTAGATGAAGTTCCAACCTTAGACCCTTCAAATTTATTATGTCAACTCTTAGATGCTCTTTGTGGCTGTTGAGACTTTAAGGAGTTACAATTTCAACAAACATGAAATGGTCCAAGATTGGAGAAGGCAGCTTGCTTCCAACTTTCTTAAGAGTTACATTTTAATTGCAAATTACTAAAAGATTGTTTATAAGACATTACTAATATACAGTTGTAATACTGAGTTAAAAACTGATGAGCTAAACCACGGCTATCCCTCATTTAGTGACCATAATTGGGACAGGCAGCTTGATTGTTAAGTGAAACAGTCACTAAGTGAAACCAGTATTGCCAGCAAATAAAAAAAGTGAATGAGTGCACCCTCCAATTTTAGTGTTAATCATTAAAACAAGCTTTAATTTGGATAAAGTCGTGCATTTTAATAAAATTTAGATCTTTTGCAAAGTACACAATTACACTGACTGGGTTCACATATCATATTAATATCAAACCGAGAGCCAGTTTGGTCTAGTGCAGGGGTGTCCAACCTTGGCAACTTTAAGACTTGTGGACTTCAACTCCCAGAATTCCTCAGCCAGCTTTGCTGGCTGAGGAATTCTGGGAGTTGAAGTCCACAAGTCTTAAAGTTGCCAAGGTTGGACACCCCTGGTCTAGTGGTTAAGACACCAGACTAGAAAGTGAGGAATCATGAGTTCATATCTCGCCTGAGCCACAAAAGCTCGCTGGGTGACTTTGGGCCAGTAGTTGTTGTTGTGAGGAAAGCAGGAGGAGGGAAGATGTGCTGGCTATGTTTGCTGCCTTGAGATATTTGTAAAAATAATAAAGGCAGGATACAAGTAAATGAAATCATGATAATCCATTTTCATGACCTGAATCTTTAAAAGGAACAACGTGAAGAACTACATGTTGGCCAAGTTCACAGCAGTTTCTAAACTCCAAATCACAGAAGCAGCCATCTAAATTCCTAGTCTTGATTCTTCTGTTCTCAGAGAAAAGCGCTTGATGTCAACACACACAGTAAATTAACTGAAAGGAAATAAAAGAGAACCTGAAAAGTTCCTGAAGAGAAAGACATCATCAAGATAGACAGATTAAAGTACTGAAACACACACACACACACACAAAATATTTCAGGGATGAGATGAAATACCAGCATAAGATAGTTCAGCAAATAAGAAATGAGGTCTCTCTTCTTGTTCCAACATCACTGAAGCATTCTCCTAAAATTTGCACATATTCATCATTAGTTTTCAGTTGAAAAAAATACTATATAAAAGCAATGCTTCCCAAACCTGGGTGAATGACCCAAAATGGGTAAAAATGGGTTTTCTGGGGTAACAACACATGAACCCACTACACAATCACAACAATTACATTTACATTGACTTAAAGTTGTTCTACCTACTTGTACATTGGGTAAAAAGGCATTCTGATAAGCAGCTTTGAGTAATGAAGGAAAAAGTTTGGGAAGCACTGCTATAAAGTAAGTCTGTAATTTAACGGACTAATAGTGACTCTTAATTCAGGAACTTCATTAAATCCAAATGGCAAATTTGGAAAAATAACATTGCAAACAAGATTTTATGGATGTGCAGCCAAACACAGCAGCATCCAAAATCTAAACCAAAAGATTACTGTATATTTATAAATTAGATAATGACCCTAACAAAGCCTGGCCATACAACGCAATCAGAATGCCAATAGTTTGGCTGAACGATCTTACAAACCACCATCCACTGGCAGTTATAAATTGGTATAATTCCATAAGAAGTATCAGTTCTAGAAAGCCTGCTCCTCCACTACCACAATACATTAGAGCACATATATACACAGCAATTGATTTGGTCTCTTTTAGTGTTTTGTATGAATGTTTCACTCTAGCTTATAAATCATGATTTATGGTTTGTCTTGCTTCGGTCCAGTTCATTATGACTTACTTGATAAACTAGAAAAGCACAACATGCGAAGCTAGTCTATGTAACATTTATGCGACAAACTTGAAACTTTGCAATATCTCCCCAAAACTTTTTAAAGATAAAAGTCTGTGAAATGAAACTTCACTATAACAATCTACCCCAATCCAAAACCTTTTGGGGAGGGGGGGGCTAACTCTTTGTGTGACCTTGTAAAATTGTTTGTGGGACTTGTAATTCAAAAAATGCCCTAGGAAAGGGAAGACTTCATTGGAAAACCTTAGTCCACTTCAGAAAAATAGGGAAAGACGGTGAATTTATGGTGCTGGCACAGCATAAAAATAATAAGAGTAAAAACTACTTGACCTGATTAAAAACTACTGAGAACTCAAAAAATATTACAGTATGCATAAGACCAAAAAAAGTTACAGAATAGATACAGTAAATGAAATAAAGTACAGGAAACAAACAGGAACAATGGGACCGAGAAAAGAGATTGAAAAAAAAACAAGGATAAAGCTAAACAAAAGGAGGAGCAGAGGACAAGAAATGGAAAATAAGTAAAAGTCCTCAAACAGAAGGGAAAGATGCCAAAGATCTGCAATAAATAGTATTTTCAGAAGTACGCCATGAAGCTGGAACAAAACTGCCTGAAAATCTCTGTCTTAACAAAGATCTTTGTGGGCTTATAAAATGGTCCAAGTCCAAGCATCCTTCTTTTCCAAAACAAAGAGTTATCTGGTGGTTCCATTCTTGTACAAATCTTGCCTCTGTAGGAAAAAGCCACCAGCTACCTGCATTCCACCCACACAGATTCACCCTGGACCACTTCTTCCAAATCCACTTCAATTAAAGCATTTTTTTAAAAAAAAAATATTATTCAAGCAGCCCCACATACTCACAAGAATCCCTCTTTCACTCTACATTTAGAGAAGTCGCACCTCAGCTGGCAAATACTTTCTTCTGCCTAATACCCAAACTGCCTTACATAAGCGGATCCAACTTGACCACAATGGACATCAGCAAAATCAACCCATAAGACCTGGGGGATGATTATCAGACCCAAGCGGATTTTATGTGCCACCCCTTCCAGAAAAATCAGAGTACCTTTCCACGTAAAACTTTTCGCTCATTACAAAGGAAGAAGAGAGTAACTTACATCAACAGCTCACCTTCCTCCTCCTCTAGGTTGCTGGGGTGGGGGGGATAAAAATCAAGATCCTTGAAGTAATTGTTGGAAAAGTTTGCAAGTCTTTGGGAAAGTTCAAGAAGTGAAAGGAATACCCCCTTGAAAGACCAGATAAGGCAGGCAGGGAGATGAAGAGTTCATCCGAGTTTTCTCTTTTGTTCAAGCTCCCCGACCAGACAAAGAACTAGCGAGCAGCAGGTTTCTCCCCCTTTCCCTCCCATCTCTCTTCCCCCCAACCCTTGGGTCCCACAGCAACTCACCAACTTCAGCCGCCCCTACTCCTTCCAAACGCCTGGATCCCGAGATAAGATACAGAAATATACAGAGAGAGAGTGGGGCGCAGGCTGTTGGGCTTCTCGCCTCATCCCTAGCTTCCAGTTCAAAACTTCCCTCTAAGTGAGCCTCCCAGAAAAACAATCTTAATGGAGGCGGAGGAGGCAAGGAGAATCCCTGCGATCGCTATTTCCGGCAAATGCACCTCTTTGTTTGGATCGCCTTGACAGGCGCTGAGAACGATTTCCCCCCCACCCCACCCCACCCGGGCATTCCGGCCGGGTGGGCGCTGGGAGTCCTCTTACCGTTCCCAAGGACGAAAACTGGGGCTTTCAGGAAACCGGGATGGGAGCTGTGGGGAGTGGAAGGGCTACTCAAGCGCCGCGCTTGGAGGAGGGAGAGAGGGAGGGGTGGGGGACGGGAAGCAAGTTTTGGGTGAAGCCTCTTTCCTTTCACTTTTGGAAGCGCATCCAGGCGAGGAGAACAAAAGCGTCACCCGCGGCCGGGACTCGGCGCGCGTCGTTTTTCCCGGCTTCTGACACCGCTACCTGTTGCACAGGGCAGAAAGAAGCAGGGAGGGGTGGAAGCGAGAGCAACCAGCGCACAACAAAGCGCCAGCCTTTTCACCTGTCCTCCTCCTCCTCCTCAGGAGCAGCAAAAGCCACTTGACTCGGCCGCCACAATACGTTGTGGGGGAGGGGGTTGCAAAGCAAAGATGCATGGCGCATCTGCTTTTGCAACAAAACAAAACAAAACAACTGGCGTCTTCAAGAGTCGCGCAACAAGCAACAAGTCGCAGCCCCGGATCTCTTCACAAACTGCGAAGCACACCCGGTCCGCGGCTGGGACTCCCAATGTCCCAACTCCTCTCCAAAGTAAACCAGTTTCCACCGAGAGGATCGCAAACTGTGGCGGAGCAAGGAAGAAGCGCGCGCCCAGATTCTGCCGCTGCTAAAATAAAATCCGGGGAGGAGGGAAGGGGGTCGACTGTCGATCTTATAAACGATGGATGGAACTAAGTGTCTACTTTCCCCCACACACACACACCTCCAGACAGTGAAGCGGGTCTCAAGCATCTGCCGCTTGTCCCATCACCGCGTGTAACTTTCTCGGGCAAATGTACTCATATCTCGAGGGAAATAACAACACACTGAAACGGAGGTGCCAAAGTCCACCGAGTAATCACTGAAAAATAGCCCGGGTAAAGTCTCCCTTCTCCCCCACTACCACGCTGTCAGAAAATAAACTACATTCATCCACGTGCGCTTAAAAATGGAAAGGGGGCAAGAACTGAGGGGATACAGAATTATATAAAGGCTATGCAGCCGTTCGCCAAATGCTTGCGTGCACTTTTGTGGAATAATAACAAAGGGAGTCTGTGTTGAAAATATTGAAACCAGTCTAAAGCTAAAACTCCTTCTTTGCACGTGCTTGCTTCGCCCACCCTAGTGGACCCCTAGAAGAGAGCGGGAAAATCTGGATGACATCACCTTTGTACTCCAGTCTCTGCTCTTCTGAGCTGGATTTTCAACACAAACTTCGTTGGGAATTCCTAATCTATGCTACTTTACTATAACTCTTGCCCTTTAGTAGGGCTGTGTACCAGTGCAGAAGATGCAAGGGACTGGCCTTAAGGATGCAAAGCAAAATTAGGCAACTTTTGGAAACCTCAAACCTTCTGAGGTAAAATGGGAACTCATAAAATGGCTGCCTCAGGATATATATTTTTCCTGCTTCCAAATGAGTGGCAAAAAGTGGCAAAAGACCATTTAATGAAAGGTGATCTAATCCATTAAGGATGCTGCCTATCATTCATGGGAAACTATGTGGGGTCAAAGGCACCGCTGCAACTTAATGCGGTTCTGGAGATTCCTGTTTCACTTTACAGCATGATAGCATCCTATTTAATCCTGTTATTAGAAGACATTTTAAGGAAAATTGGATGAGTGGTAGAGTATGGAACCTCCAAGAGGTTTTTCGAAGACATGTATGTCAGCAGGCGCCACATTCTTCTCTGACCTTAATGCATCTGCAGAGAAACATGCCACCCTCTTTCTGGTGACACATTTCTTGAGTAAAGAGGGCTTGGAAGACCCTTTGCTAGTCCACACAGAAGAATTTGCTCAATATATGCCAGAAATGCCTGAATTCATTCACAATTGGACACTGGTCTTACTTAGCTCCAGGGAGATGCCTTGTCTAGTTTCCTTGGAACAATTTGAACCTGTTTGGCCTAATGAAGTAGGACAAAGTCCTTAGGGCTGTGAGCTCAATCACTTATTCTTTAGATCAGAGATCTTCAGACTTGGCAACTTTAAGACTTGTCTCCCAAAGGTGCTTTTTCAAGAGGCATCTGGACTTTCTGGTCTTTCATTGAAGACCATTTCGCTTCTCATCCAAGAAGCTTCTTCAGCTCTTTAACACCTGTGGATTTCAACTCCCAGAATTCTTCAGCTAGCCTGGCTGGCTGAGGAATTCTGGGAGTTGAAGTTCACAAGTCTTAAAGTTGCCAAGTTTGGAGAGGCCTGCTTTAGATCTATGTCCCTACTGGCTTGTTAAAGCGAGCCAGGGAGATAGTGTTCATATGATCTGGTGATGGTGAATTCTTTCTTGAGTGAGTGAGTTGTTCCTTTACCTCTTAAGGAGTATTTGGTCCACACCCTCCTCAAGATGTCATCACTGGACCCCATGAAACTGCATATTTTCCATCCAGTATCCAACTTTCCCTTTTTTGGGAAGGTGATTGAGAAAATGGTTGTACCACATCTTCAAGAGGCCTTCAATGGATCTGGACCTTTTTCAGTCAGGATTCAGATCCGGATCTAGGACAGAAATTGCATTGGTCATGCTTTTGGGTGATCTCTGGCATTGACAGGTTGGAGTTCTGTGTCCATCCTTGCCTTTATTTATTTATTACATTTATATGTTGCCAACCTCACTGTTAATAGTAATTCTGGGTGACTTATAATAAAAAAAATGAAAAGATAATACAGATAATTGCTTGATCTCTTGGCAGTTTCGAGACTATCAACCATGGTATCCTGGATCACTAAGAGGATTGGAGTTGGGTATTTATCCAAGATCGATTCTAGTTGGTGGTGATTGGTGCGGAGAGATCCCACCCTAAGCCCCTATTATGTGGCGTGCTGCAGTGATTGATGCTTTCTTCTGTCTCTTTTAACATCTGCATGAGACTGCTGAGTGAGCTCATGCATTGCCATGAGTGAGGTATCATCAATATGCTAATGATACCAAATTATAAATCTCTGATCCTGGGGAACTAAGCAATGCTGTGGACATCTTACCCCGGTGTCTAGAGAGAGTCAGTCTGGATGGGGAACAATAGGCTTCGACTGAACCATGGCGAGACTGAGTGGCTTTGAGTTTTGGAACCCTCTGTTTCTGGGACAATGCCATGTTTGATGCTGGATGAGATTACAGTTACAATCTGGGGGTCTTCCTGGAGTCACAACTCATGTTCAAGGATCAGGTGGCACTCATGGTTAGAAGGGGCTTTGCACAATTTTCTATTGTGTACCCGTTGAGCCCATTTCTGGATTGCAGGCTCTACTCATGGTTATTGGTGCCTTCGTCACCTCCTGCTTATACTACTACAATATGATCTATTTGTGGTTGCTCTTGAATTGTATCTGGAAACTTCAGAAAGTCTAAAATGCAGCAGTGCAGGCAACATATCTATCACTGTTTTCCTGGTGGAACACCTGTGTCCTGCAAACTGCATCCGTTGCCCTTTGGTTTCCAGGTCCCATCCAAGATGCTGTTTTTGAGTTTTAAAGCCCTACATGACATGGGATCGATTTATTTGGGGGACTGCCTCTTCCCAATTACAGCTTCCCATCCCATCAAATCTGGTACAGAAAATATGCTGCAGGTTCCAACATTTAGAAAGTTATATTTGGTGGGCCCTAGGCAGAGGCTGTGGTGCAGGGGTGGGATTCAAATTTTTTAACAACTGGTTCTGTGGGTGTGGCTTAGTTGGTGGGCATGGCTTGGTGGTCATGTTATTGGCTGGGCATGGCCAACTCAATATCACTCACACTGAGGCATGCGTCTCCTCGCCTGGCCTGTAGTGATTGTGGGGATGCTGCAACAGTCTTAATTGTGAAAAATGGTCATAAGTCACGTTTTTCAGTGCCATTGTAACTTTGAATGGTCACTCCACACAAGCAAAGTACCAGCAAAGGAGGGAAAAACAACAACTCCAGAGACGTTCCTGAGACAGGAAGTCTAGTCCTGCCAAGAATGTAATAAGGGTTAATGGAGAGGCGGTTTCTGTAAGCAACACCAGAATGTTTCCTTCCTGCCTTCCTTACAGGATTAGGCCAGTAATTTCTTCTAACAACTGGTTCTCCAAACTGCTTAGAATGTTAACAACCGGTTCTAGCGAATAGGTGTGAACTGGTAGAATCCCACCCCTGCTGTGGTGCCCGAGTTGTAGAACATGTTTTCTCCTGATGTTAGGTTGGCACCATCACTCCTGACTTTTTGAAGGTCCCTCAATATCTTCAAGCCTGGAAACCCCAGGGAAATGGCAAACTAGTGAGGTGGCACCATTATTACTGACATCCCTTCAATCATTATTTATTTTTGTTAACTGCATTTTTATAATTTTTAATGTTTTAATAATGCTAATTGTTATTATTGGTTTCCCAAAGCCCAAATTATTTGTGCTTTTTCAAGAGGCAACTGGACTTTCTGGTTTTTCTTTGAAGACATTTCGCTTCTCATCCAAGAAGCTTCTTCAGCTCTCAGAGCTCCACAGAGCTGAAGAAGCTTATACGATGAGAAGCGAAACATCTTAAAAGAAAAACCAGAAAGTCCAGTTGCCTCTTGAAAATGCACCTTTGGGACAACCATGACTTTGATGACTGAGAATCTCCATAGACATATTATTATTTGTGCATTATCCAAGGGAGATGGATGGTTAAGAAATGCGAAATATAAATAATTTTTTTAACTTTGTTATATGCCTTCCAGACTCACTTGCTTTGTGATGTGGGAAGCTACATAAATTTGAAAGATGGAAAAATGAATGTGCATGTATTTGTGCTAAACATTGGACCAGGTGCAAGGATGGGCAAAGTGACATAATGTGTATGATGACATCCTTGCACAAATAAGGTAAATTGTTTATATCATTGTACAAGGATGTCATGCGATTTTTAAAAATTCCCAATAACGATCTAGTACATTAGGAAGAAGAATTTCTGGTTTAGGCAATGTATTTCCTACTCCAATAGAAGAGAATAGAGGCAGCTCAGGGCTGACCTATGCAGTTCTTGGTGCTCTCTAAGCTCGGTTGTTTGCTTACAGACATTTCATTACACAACCAGGTACCATCAGTTCCTAGAACGGAGACGAAGAGACTAGATTAGAACATATCATCTCAGCAGCCAGTATTCAAATAAGTAGAGATTTACACCAGACAATCAGGCAGAAAATAACATTCTAATTATGGAAGCGCCAAGGAGGAAGTTGTCCTATCACCTAAATTGGCAGGGCAAACTACTTTTTATAATGGGCGTCAAGCCCCACTGATGATGTAACCTAGTTGGATAATAACAAATCTGCAAATAAACAACAACGTTCAGAGAGCACAAAAACAATCAACATTTCCTACTTCCAAAACTAGGCTTAGGCATGTGTTTTATGTATCTCCCATCTCCCGCAATTGACCTGGTCTGAGCATTTTACCAGTCTATAGCACCAATCCACTTTATTGATCTCATAGATGAAAAAAATCCATAGGGCCCCCTGTGTTTAAGAAGTTTCTGGAAACCTGGCTTCCTCCCCAGCCTTTGGGTTAAAGTAGATGATGACCCTCTTTGATTTTTTTTTCTTTTTGTTTGTTTTTCTGCTTGTTCTTCTGTTCGTATGCGTCTGCGTGCTCTTCTGTTTGTTTGCTGTTCTGGATGTTTATTATTTTCTTTGTTGTTGTTATGCTGACTTTTTAAATGCTGTATACCTCCCAGAGTGCTTATAGAATTGGGCTGATTACTTGACAAATTGTTAAGAGGCAGTTCTGATGTATATGTTACATGACCCCGGCATATTCTTGGAGAAGTACTGAGCAAGCTAAAAATCCTTGGAAGAAATAGCTGGAGAGAGGAGTGCCTTCAAAGTTATTTGGGCCATTTCAGTATTTCTGTAGAAAGTTCAAAAGATCTTGAGGGCTTCTAGGCCTCCTAACTGATGCAAATTTCTTGCCTACTTCTTTATAGGTAAAGTAGGAACTGAATAGAGCATGGGTGTCAAACTCACTGCGTCACGTTGCTGTTACGTGGAACTGGGCTGGGCATGGCCTGTGCACGATGCAGCGAGTTTAACACCTATTCTATTCAGTTCCTACTTTACCTATAAAGAAGTAGGCGAGAAACTTAACCCCCCTCAATGCTGAGTTGCTTGCAGATAAAGAGCATGTGGGACTGAAGAGGAGAGACAGGGGAAGTTTTTTGCATCTGCAATGCCTGAACTGAAGTAATACCTATCCCACTATTTAGCTAATTTAGCTCCTGTTCTTTTCCAAGATATCTAAGATGTACTTGAAAATATCTATTACATATTGTAAACCTGCAAGTACTGTAGTACACATCCTATTAGTTCTAGCTTCACACTTGACAGTGCAATCTTACACTTTCTACTCAAGAACTACATTTAATTGAGTTCGATAGCATCTTCTCACAAATAAGTTTATAAGATTGCAGTCTAACATACATATGCATTTTGTTGCAAGGGACAAATGGGTAATAACACCTGAAATTATTTTAAAGTGTTAATATCATTTGCCTTGTGATATTTTTACAAATATATATATTTCTGAAGTGTAAAATATTACTTATAGGTTGTAGGTGATTATTAGCTTACTAATAAAGACAGGCTTTTGTGTGAGATCTTCATCTAATTCCAAAATCAACATTTGCCATTACTAATCAAAACTTACAGTAACATGGTTGCTACATTATCTAATGAGCTATAATATTCAGGTAACCCACCATCCATTTTGCATTAAGCAAGGCAGTATTAGTAGTAATTTGCTAGAGTTTGGTGTATGTGCAAAAAGTCACAAATGAAGTAAAGATCTCCAAGTAGTTTAAGAAACTGCATACACTCTTCTGCTTAAATGTATATATTTTCATGGATTATATAGCCAAAGGTACCTGTAACATGAAAAATAGCTTTGGACATAATCAAACTCATGTTAGCTCAGTATCATATTAAATGTACATCCCAGTCATGTCAAATGGGAAAAACTGCAAGTCAACATCTTGGATAATGGCTATCATCCAGATTTCAAAATACCTGCAGTCAGTTCAGACTTCTGGTCATTTATGTTTGGAGAAGATTAAACTGTTGCAGGAGTTGATATTGTGTCTATCTATACCAAGCAATAATGTGATTTGTTTGGGATTTGTTTACCTTATGTATTGTGTGACCCAGCAAATACAGTTTATTCAGTGAATCTTGGATAAACAAGCCATGACTTGGCGGAAATGTGTGAATCCAATTTTATTGATATAGAATGTTAACAACACGCTACATCACTAGAAGACTGGCAGTTTGATGTGATGCTTAAGACTTCAGGTTGGAAACCAAGAGATTGTAAGTTCTAGTTCTGCCTTCGACATTAAGCCATCTAGGTCAGGGGTCCCCAAACCCTGAACCATAGTCTGATACTGGGCTGTGGCCTGTTCAGAACCAGGCTGCGCAAGCGGCCAGCTGTCACACGCAGCTCCTTTTGCACAAACAGCCAACTCAACTTGTGCCTACCTCTCACGCAGAACCATCCCCTCTACTCCACCATCCACCATCCTCCCAAGTCAGAATGATTGAGAACTGCTGATCTAAGTGACCTTGGGCGAGTGACATTTTCTCAGTCCTAAGAAAGGGTCAATAGCAAAACATGATATTTCTCGCCAGCCCCAAAAGGCTAGGAATTCTTGATACATAAAGGGTTGTCTTTTAAAAATATCGTTGTTGTTTTTTGCATCAACTCCTTTGTTATTTTGATAGAAAAATTCATGTTTGTTTTGTGTTCTAATATTAATCTATATTTTGGTAATGCAAGCTCTATAAATCAGTTGAAAACAAAAAGTTTTCTAGATAGAAATGTGGTACAATGTATTCCATGTTTGTGATAAGACAGACTTAACAATTACAACAACAGTGAGTAACCATTCTGATCCAGATAGAGGATTAAATGATTTGATTACTGTAACATACTAAACATACAACATGAATTGCATAGAGTAGTTTGAATTATTTTGTCAGCAGTTTCACACATTAGCGATATACAGTTCCTTGAAAGAAGTGCTGGAAACGTACAGGAGCACATAAAAATTACCACTTTTGGAATCATTGAAGCAATAACTGTGCACACACATGCAAGGTGGCAGCCAAGACCATTTCTGAAGCAATCATACATGCTTGGAAAAAGACACAGTCAGTACAAATACCTTTTTACACCTCCCTTGGCAGACATAATAGTTCCCAAACATTTTCTGAAGCCAGCTAGAAATCTTCCTGTTCTTGCTTTTGGGAATTTCTTCATCCTTGGCAGACGTCTTCCAACTCAGGAATCTTCTTAGGTCTCCTGGCATACACTGCATGTTTGAGATCTCACACATTTTCAATAATAGCTAAATCTGGACACTCTTCTTTCTGTAGATACTCCATGATTGACTTGAAAGTATGAGTTTTATTGTTTTTCAATTTCTTCATCGACTATGGGGCATTCGCTTCTAGAAAATGTTATTCCCTGTGCTATTGGCTACTTCACAACCTAAAACAAAATACAGCTTAACTCCATGCTTAACAGCTGGGGATATGTTTTTCTCTTCAAATGTTTCACTCATATTTTTTTTCTAGACCTGTCTTGTGAGGTTGAGGATATTCTAACATTTCAGGCTTATCAGGTGTTTCTTTTGTCTGTGCACAAATTACCTTTGTGATGAAGTCAGGGGGTGGGGGGAATCCTTCAACTATCCCACACAAATCATTATGATATAAGCAATGCTGTTCTGTGGATCCGTGCTACATGGATGCACTGTTAGCTAAACTTTTCAGCCGGTCATTCGCAGGGATCTCTTCTGTTCTGTGAATCTGACCAGCTTTCAAGCAGTTTGGAGCAGTCATTTATCTTAGTCCTCCAGATCATGCTTTGACTTCAAGTTATTTATAACTTATTTTTTTAAATGTTTCTCAACAGCTATTTGGAAGCATTTAAGAGGTTTTTAATAGCCTTGCCCTGCTTTGTGAGGGTGAATTATCTTTATTTTCAAATGTTCAGACAGCTGCTTGGACAAATCTACAGTTGCTGAAAGTAGACAGAACAACAGCTGCAGTAGTCTGAGAGATTAGAAGGGTCAGACTGTTTATGTAAAGAATTGCCTTCACCTGGTAAACTGCAGACCCAATAAGTCCATTATCATTTGACCTAACTTTATACTAAAAAAAAAAGTATGGAAGGATGTGTGGTTCCTGCGCTTTCTACATTCACTGTTTTCATATTTTAGATCTATAAACAATTGCATGTAAATAACATGCACTCAAGTTTGCAGAAAGATGTTGTAATCAATGTATAAATTTACCATTTACCATTTTTCTTCACAAGAAAGCTTATGCAGCCCCATGGGGCCAGAAGCATTCCTGGAAAGAAAAGTGATGGCGGAAACAGATATTTTGATTTGTAGAATTCCAGAATTCTATTTTTAAAATGGAAAAAAAAATCTGGAGGGTGCCAAGGAAATTTCTGCAGATACATTAACATACACAGGTGTCATGTCACCTTTGCCCATTTACAGGAGAGCAAATCCTGGATCTCATCTTTGTTTCAAAGCAATTGAGATGTGGTCTGAAAATGGAGGACATAAATATTTATCTTTTGACTACTTTTTTGAACTGCCCTGGGTCTTGACAACAATGAGTTACTGCACACAGTGGATTGATCCAGTAGGCTTCCAAAGAGCACTGGAAAATTTTCCTAACAATTTAGCAAACTCTGTTTAAGGCAGCCAGCATCTCTTTTATTTTATTAGATAAATGTCTAAAGGTATCTTAATTGAGAATCACATTGATTAAAACTTGTTTAAATAAATAAAACACTTAGTGGCCATAAAATTAGCTAATTATCGGTAATTTTCTGTGCTAATTGATTCTGCAGAGCTGCCTTGCTATCTGGTCCATGTTACTGAAAGGTGGATGGGACAAAATGCTGCCATACTGGATCTATTTTGTTTTCCTGACAGATAAATTTGCTGGTACCCTCTCATGGTTGGCGGCCAATTGGATAAACCTGGAGAAGGAAGTGAGTCGGTGTCTGGTGTTGTAATCTGGGATTTTTTTTTCAGAGACCGTGGAACCTGATGAAGTGGATAGGATTCTCCATAGTTTGAATTCTGCAACCTACGGGCTTAACCCCTGCTCTTTCAGGCTCTGTTTTGTGGCTAGGCAGGTAGAGAAGGTTGGATGCAGGAAAGAGTCAATGCTTCTCTGAGGGAAGGGATAGCGCCATCTTCTTTGAAAGAGGGCCAATTTGATAGGCTGTTCAATTACAGATGGCATTCTCTGGAACATCCTTGCTCTGGAGGTACATGTGCACTCCCAAGAACCTTTGGGTTCTAACAAGCTAGTTGATTTGGCTGTGGCCTTCATCTTAGTAATTTCAGATGTCTAAGTTGTTTTGGTCTTTTTCTTTTTTTTTCTTTTTGAGATTTCTGACCCCCCCCCCCCCCAACATTTGTTGTGGCTGTATACAGTCATTCGGGATTGGGGCAGTGTATAAATGATATTAAATAAAAACTTAAATAAAATTGGGCTAGCTGGAAGAATCCTATATTAAATAATACAGTTATTTATCCTTAGTACAGGAAAGCCAATTTTTCTAAAACAATTCAGCTTGTCAGATAGAATTATTTTTTAATTAGTTCCTTTGTTGATAAAATCTATGAATTAATTTGTCTATTAAGGCAAATATACACATCCATTTATAGCAACATCCAGTGGAATGCTATTGGTTTTTCTTCTCATATAACCCAGTTTTTGGCAGTATCACCAATAATACTTTTGAGGTTTGTACAATATGCAAATCCCGTAACATTGTTTATTTGGTTTGGGATGTTACCTGAAATCAGCCTTTGTATTTTATTCAGAAAATCGTGATTCAAATATATCATGGCTTAAGCCAAGCAATGATAATACACATTATCAATCTTTTCTCTCATGTTTGGTCTTACCGCTTACTTGAATGATGTTCTTTTGATGTCTGAAAGAACCATCTTGAATTTTCCTAGTCTACGCATAACAGAAGTTATTTACTCATGTTGTATTTAGAATTTAACAATTCCTCAATTACTATATTATTTCTCTGAATAAGGTTGTGAGTATTCTGCCATCTCGATAAACTGCAAGTCTGATACAAAAAATAAAAATCCTCATTGTGCTAGGTTGATGTGCGAGTTTTACATAATATTTTGACAATGTAAATATCAGTTTTCAGGTGGAAACTATCCATCCTTTGTCTTTTATAATAATTATTTAAATTTGTTACCCAGGTAGCAAATTTATATTCTAAAACAACTTTTTTCCTGAAAAAGTCATTTCTGAATTCAGCATTTCCTTATTTTAAGAACATATTTTGGGTGCACAAACTGTAACTTAGAAGAGAGTTTGGTGCTGTACTTAAGGCACGAGGCTATAAACCGGGAGATCGTGAGTTCTAGTCCCACCTTAAACACAAAGTCGGACCAGTCACTCGTAAGCCACATTTCCCAAATTCATAGGAACCCAGCAGTATATTTTACTACGTAATATACAGAACTACTGCAGGGCTCTGGGGCACCATAGCACAGTTTGGAAAACACTAGGTTAAGGTTATTGGGTTGGTACTAAAGAGAGTCATATCTAGACACCATAACTCAATGAGTGGTTTTGGACCAATCCTTTTTTAAGCCCAATCCTCTAGGGCAGGGGTCCCCAACCACCGGTCCCTGGACTGGTACCGGTCCGTGGAACTATTTCTACTGGGCCACTGGTTTGCTGGGTGCCGCCATCTTGTTTTGATGAAAAAGTGCTTCCGGTGAGCTTTTCCGGATAGAAAGCGGCATTTGGGTGCTGAAAGAATCCTCGCGCCTTAGTTTCATCGAGGGGGGGGCGGCTTCGAACAAAACTAAGGCGCGAGGATTCTTTCAGCACGCATGGCAAGGCGAGCCGAGCAACCATCCCGAAGCCGTCACGAAGCCCATCGACACAGGTACAAAGGAGGAGTTGAAGGTGGCGGGGAGAAGCGGGGGACGGCTGGTTGGCCGGTCGATTGGCTCGCCTTGCCATGCGTGCTGATGCTGGTACCGGGCCGCGGATGATTTTGTGATGCCGGTACCGGGCCGCGGATGATTTTGTGATGCCGGTACCGGGCCGCGGCACAAAAAAGGTTGGGGGCCACTACTCTAGGGTATTGTTGAGGTGGGATAAATAAGATGGAAAACCATTTCAAGCACCTTAATAAAAATGGGATAAAGATCTGAATAAATGGAACCCATGAATTTTTAATCCTTCTGAAGTACTAGAGGACTATGGATTAAGTAAATTGAAATATCAGATTTGTTATCTCAGATGCTGGCTCTTTGGTAATAAATAAAATTGGTGATTGTGACATCCAGGGCAGGAATCTCATACAATGACTTGTAGACAGGTTAGAATCTGTTGCCTGATATTTCATACGGTCTTTCCTATGCTAGGAAATGTTCACACATTCTTCCATCCAATACTTACAACACATGGCATATGTGTATTTCAATGGGG
Organism: Notechis scutatus; assembly: GCF_049901735.1. Classification (NCBI taxonomy): domain Eukaryota; kingdom Metazoa; phylum Chordata; class Lepidosauria; order Squamata; family Elapidae; genus Notechis; species Notechis scutatus. Next base: position 146,896,847 of record NC_142011.1, on the reverse strand, counting down.
GAATGAAGAGTATGTTTAACCCTATCACTCTGTTCGCCATCCTTTTTATAGGTTCATATATACAAACACAACTGCTTGATTGAAAACACAATGCAAAGCTTTTGTTCATGCATCAGGAAGTAGCACTGAAGGAAGAAACCACAGTGCAATTTGGCAAATTGCATGGGAGGAACAGTTAAAGGCACCTCCACCTCCCATCCTAACAAAACTGAGTCATAATCATTGTCAACAGAGTCAATTACAGTATCATCCGTAATGTGGTTTAAGCCTTATTACAGTAGATGACACCATTCAAGCAGTAGCTTATTCATATTAAAGTCACAAGGACAGGACTTTGCACAATATGCTAGGCTAAAATATACTTGGGCTATTTTGTGGCTGACATGCCTTGTGCATCCTCTCCAGAAAGGGCTAAAAATACAAGAATTTTAGCAACTTGTGTGACCAGCAATTAAATCTGCGGTTCACAGTCATTCAGAATAATTGTGACAGAGAGAGAAATGTGGAGGAAACCTGTTTGCAGTCCTGACAGTTTACTGTATCCTAGAGAGCAATATTATAGTCTGGGTATATATGTGTGCTAAACTTAGAATATTCTCTTCATCCTTGATATAATTGATTACTCAGATTCTGGGACAGAAGGCACATTCAGTCACAAATGCACAGAGGGAATGGTTTCAGGGGAGAAAAGAAAGCACTTTGTGTAAGTTTCAAGTAGCAAATGGCTCCTATTTTAGTCCAGTCTCAGTACTGAAACTGAGTAAATATTAGAGGATGAGATGATCTCTTTGGCTTTCTTCCCAAAATGTACCAATTCATAGTTAACCATAGTTGATTCAGTGTAGTTTGCTCAATTTAATGGCAGATGGAACCCTAAAGTATGAAGTATAAAATATATGGACTAAAAAAGTACTGAATTTAGATTTTTCTCATTTTTTCCCCTCAAGGAGAACAAAGCATCTTACACAAGGTTGTCCCACCATCTTACCCTCACAAATTCTGTGTTGTATGTTGGACTAAGTCATTTGTGGGTTCCTATGGCTGAGCATGAATTTGAAAAAGGATCTCCTGGCATGTTAAATGCTGCACAGTATCAGTGAATTCGTCTGTGGTTGAACGTGTGTGGATAAACCAGTATTTTAAACATTTGTACCCCATTTTAATAAAAATTGTTCTGAATCTCTTTATATATTGAAATTACGTATATTGAGGTTCAAGAATCCAGAGACTTGTAACTTGCAACCAATCCCAGCGCCTAGAAATATAAGCAATATAGCCTTCACTTAATTTATAATATCAGCAGTTAATTCCTGCTCAGTTATCTGCAAATTTAGAAAGCTTAAAGCTTTCTAACAACTACTATGCATTCCATACTGATAATCCAAGATTGCCCAGTGCCCACCAAGCTAGCAGACTAGTTTAATGTATCTGACTTATACGATGTAAGATTTTTTGCAGTATACCACACCACAAACTAGTTTACTTGGCCATATTTTAGTCCAGCCCATATGGCTAGATCAATGTGGTATGCAAACCTAGAATGCTAGTTTGATTCCAAAACATGGTTAATCTTGGGAAAATGTGTAGTACAAACAGAATAGAAACTGCCTATTTAAATGTTCCTTCATGCATAAAAATCCCTAGGGAAGGCAGTTTATTAAATAAGCTACAAAGGATTCAGCTATATTTTGAAACATTTTCCCATTTTTTTTCACTTGTTAATTGTGCAATTTGACAATCTTTGTAAATGAAAACATATGCAGTATTGTAAACATTGGCCTGTCTTATGTGAAGTATGCTGCTCCTTAAATTAAAAACCAAATGTACCAAATGGTTATGTTTTAACAGTTCATAAAAAAAAACCACTAAACCATATTTAACTCTGGTGGCTTGTAAAAACCTAACCTAACCCATGTAGTTAATGGTTCACTAGGTCCTGCAAACACGGATTGTATAAACCATGGTCAAGCAAACAGTAGGTAAATTATCATGCAACACAGTCCCTCCATTGTTCTCTAGGAATCCATGAAGACAGTGTCCATCCATTATTGCACTAGTTCATCATCGAAACATTGTCTACTAGAAAGGAGCCATTATTGATGTTTTTGTGACATTCTTGATAACCTACCAGTACTTAGCAGCCCATTAAATGTGCTCACATTTACTGGATTCATTTGAAAAAGAAACATTGTACTTTTTTAAAAAAATACATATCTTATTTCCAATTAAGGATTTGTTTAACATTTAAGTATTAAGTGTAATTGATGAGGGAAATAGAAAACTATTTTTTTTTTCAGCTATATATTCAGTGCATATATATTTACAGTAGAATTCAATTCGATGACTGATTTTGTGGCTATGTAAGAAGTTGTTTCCCCACCCCCAGTCGGTCTGCAGTGCATATTCTAAGCTTCATCAAAGCTGCCACAATACTTAACAGTTCGCCTACTGACCCATTTCACATCTGCTTGAAAAGGAGCTATATAAAAGACAAAAGGGCCAGATGACACCTTGCAGAGAGACTGGCACCAAGAAAAATCCTGTTCAGTGTGCATTTCTGTTCCCAGTTCTCTGCCCAGTTTTTGTTATAGGGTCTTCCGCAATTGGTTACGGGATACCAGAAAAGGGAAATAAGTTTGTTATTTTGGCAATGAATCAAGCTAAGAACATTTAAATTATATTTTTTTTTCTCAAAGAATGGAAGATAAGCTTGATGTAATTCATCAGCTATAAAATCCATTTGAAAACCCTAGAAGTACCCTAATCAAAATTAAAGGGATGTTAAGACAGGAATTTCACACTTGCAAGGTCACATTGATAGGACAAAATGGTTAATAGCACCTTTTAAAGCACATTCCTTATAGCTGCATTTCCTTTCTAATGGCCTTCTCTGAGCACAAGTCCATCTCCCATTCTAGTCTTTTGGCCTTTCCCTGAAAATGCTATTAACATTTTCTTAATACATGCCTATTCCTAGAAAGCATGCAAGCATAGAACACATCCAAGGATGCACAAAGAGATGAAGCTTCAGCTGGCGGGAAGGGGAGGGGAGACACATTTCTGTATTGAAAGCATTTTGCAGTGATGGGTCTCGTATATGCAGAGCTATTATTTGACAGGGCAAAAATACACAGCCAGAAAGTCTAAAATAATGACAATAGGAGCAGGGTTTTAGGGTTCAGTTCCAGCTGATTTTATTTCCTTTGGGGAAAAGGTTATTTACAGAAAGAATATTGACAATCTGACAGGCAGTGAACTTGGCTTTTATTAGCCAGCTTTCCCCTCCCCTCCCCTCCCCACCCAACATTGTTATTATGGGCAGATCCTTAGACAAAGATATTCCACACAGCATATTGCACAGGATGGATGACCAAAGAACTAAAAAGGAAACCAAAGATTAAAAAACCCTTAACGGAACCTCTTCATTAGGCAGATGTCCTCATGCCTGTCATGTTATATTAACATACATAAACACACAATCTTTTTTGCTTATTATTATACAGACTTAAATGTACAAAGATGTTTTCACTTTTTCTCATCTTAAACACAACAGCTATAAACCTGAATACATATGCTATCATCATGCCATAAGAGACTAAAACAATTGTACTTAGCGACAAGTATAAGGATTAAATAGTCAAATACAAGAATGAAAAATGCAGTACATAGTGTTGCGAACTCAAATCGGCATTTAGATAGGTCCAGTGATTTAAATGGCATGGTTTTTATTTACTTTGTTTTTGCTTACAAAAAGTGCAAAAGATGTGGTTTTGAAGTTAAAGCTACAGGATCCCTTTTCCTGAAAAATATTGTTTTCTCTGTACAATGTAACATTTATTTTGAGGGAAGATTTGTTAGAAATTAGCCCTACAGTGAATTAAGAGTTCAATCCCTCTGTCAACTCACAAGTAGAGTTGAATGGTAGATACAAGAGATACTGTCTCTTTAAGAAGCCTGCAGATTGGAGTGTAAACATGATGAAAGTAGGGACTGATTTTGTGTGAGAGATTAACCAGCAGCCCTATTTATAATCAGGAAATCCAAAACAGCAATTTACACCCCTTATATATTTTTTACAAAAATACACTGAGAAAATAATCAAACGTTTTCATCTTCTCTTCTGTTTTTAAAAGTGTCAAAAGTCTACATTTAAATATAAAAATTAAAAGTTAAAACTCTAGCCCTTCAGTGAAGGTGACATAAAAATGGTGTGGGTAACAAACAGAACTATCAAAAAAAGGACAAAGGAATACAAGTAAAAACATTTGGCCAGTATAAATACTTCACTTATAAAATGGCATCCAATTCCATTTAGAAAGGAAAAAAAAACATTTCAAGAATGAATCCTGGTGTGAAAAAAGTCTTCATTTACAGCTACAGAGGAACACACACACATACACACACACACACTGAGGAAAAATTTGGTCCTGTGTTCTTTTTTGAAGTCCAGCACAGATTTGAGTTGCGTTTGAATCCTTTAAAGAGTTAAGAGTGAAAAAAAGCTGGTGATAATTTTTGAAGGAATCAAACATAGCGCCATCTATCTGCTTTTTATATTATTCTAACACTATTCTTTTTAAACTGTTCAACAGTCTTACAAAAAAACCCTCCAAAAGATAGGATAACATGCTATATTAAAACCCACCAGAGAAATAATCCAACACCATCACGATTCTGAGTAAGAAAAACACATTTTTGCAAGAAAGAGCAATCGCCCTCAATTTCCCCTGTAATGTGTACCACATTATTACAGTTGGTATGTTCTATAGAATGTTTCCATTTTAAAAAAAGTTATGTGTTGCTGAAATTCCACATATGATTTCTATGAATATAAGGTAATGTGTGGCAAAGAAAATCACCACCTTCTCCCACATACGTGCAAATCCTTTTCGGTTTTATTATTTATGTTTTCAGCCGAATTTGCAGTTCCCTTTACAAATGCTTGTCTTGCCTTTTCATTCCATTTAGGGCTCGGTCCAGTTCCCAGGGCCATCCTCTTTCCCCCCCATCCCTTTTGATGTATAAAAAGAGAACCTTCCAAAAACGCAAATTGGCTGCAGCTCTGCAGATTTGTTTTAGAGCACCAGCATTCAGCTCCTAACCCAAAGGACACATCTAATACACATCGCAGAATCTCCCTCCCTCCAATTCAACCAGCAAAAGATGTGCGAGATTTCCACCACCCCCCTCCTGCTTGTAAGTTGCCATTCCTGTTTTAAGCCACTAGATTCTCACCAGAGTCTGAAACGTGCTTCTCTCGTACTTCGGCTGCAAAAGGAGGATGAAACGTGGACGAAAAAGGGGGTGGGGGATCGATTTTAGTCCCGTGTTATTTCTGTGGTAGCTTTCTCGGTGAAGAACGCGTCGATCCCTTTCGCCGGGTTAGCACATTAAAGAAAAAAAACCACGCGCGCACCCCCCCCCCACTCAAGTCAGTGTCAGTAACGGTGGGGGGAGGGAATTTGGGACCATCCTCAACCGTGGGTGAAATGCTCGCTCTCCAGTTTTGCAAGCGCGCCTGAGGGGGTTGAGCGCCATGTCCGCGTCTCTTCCCTTCCCCCACTCGCGCCGCTTGCTCTCTCCTCTTAATCCTTCGGTCCCCCCTCAACTCAGTACGTAAATACCAAGTTGGAAATGCTGGATTCGAGCCAGTCTCCCGAGATCATCTCACTTACCTCCGGGGTACAATAGTCTGGGAACTCAAAGTGAGAGCCGGAGCCAGGCTCCAAGTTAAAATCCAGATCCCTGTCGAGGACCGAGGAGCTCAGACTGCCCAGCGCCATGCTGTCGAAGCCCGGGCTGGGGTTGAGGTCCAACAGGTCGTCTTCGAACTCGTCGTCCGAGGAGGAGGAAGCGCAGGAGGCGGAGGAGGAAGCCGACGAAGAGTGCGAGGTCGAAAGGGTCGGCGACGGCGCCCGCAGGCTGGTGTAGCTTCGGTGGTCCGAAGGGGAGCAGTCGCCCACGGGGGAAGCGGAGGGCTCGCCCCCGTCCTGCCGTCCGCTCACGGCCGCTACTTCGTCGTACAGGCTCAACGGGTCGCTGGCTTCTGTGGAAGTGCTGAGGGTCGGGCTGGCCGGAACGGCGCCGCCGGGCGACGAGTGGGAGAAGAGAAAGAGCCGCTTGGCCTTCTTCTCGGGGAGATGCCGACTGCTGCTGTGGCTGCTGCTGCTGCTGCTGCTGCTGGAGGGCGAGGAGGAGCCCGGCGAGGCGGCGCGGGATTTGTAGAGAGAATGGTGCTCCGGGGGCAGGAGGGCAGCCGGCTGTTCCGATGCAAAAGAGGACGGAGCTTTTGTGCCGCCGCCTCCTCCTCCTCCGCTCGGGCTGAGTTTGGGATGCGGCTTGCCGGCGCCACTGGGAGAGAGTTTGGCGGCACTGCCCTTTTTCTGGGCAAGCTTGGAAGAGTTGGAAGCAGCAGCGGAGGCGGCTGCTCCCTGATTGCCGCCGCCACCGCCACTCCCTCCACCCCCGCTCTTCTCACCCGGCTTCCCAGAGTTCGTGCCCGATTTCACCTTCTTCCTGGGTCGGTACTTGTAGTCGGGATAGTCCGCCATGTGCTTGAGGCGCAGCCGCTCCGCCTCCCGGATGAAAGGGATCTTGTCGCTGTCCTTGAGCAGCTTCCACCGCTTGCCCAGGCGCTTGGAGATCTCCGCGTTGTGCATGTCCGGGGACTGCTCCATGATCTTCCTCCGCTCGATCTGAGACCACACCATGAAGGCGTTCATGGGCCGCTTGATGTGCCCGCTGGGCGTTTTGCACCAGCTCGGATCGTCCGCTTTGCCCCCGGTCGAAGCAGTCGAGCCCGGAGTGGGAGAAGAGGCGATGCCCAGCTCGATGCTGGCCCCGGAGTCCGAGCTCTCACCGGCCAGGAGGGCTTCCGTGTTCTCCGCGTTGTTCGTCTGCTGCACCATTTTGGGGGCTCGGCGCGCGCCGCAGCGGCTGCGGGGAAGTCGGTGGGGCTCAGCTTGGCCACCCGCTGGAAACAAGACACTCAACTTTGCCGCTCAGTTCGGAGCTCTCCAAGCCCCCTTTGGCCAGCGCTTGGTTCCCCCGTTAGTTAAGGCACGACTCCCTCCGGGAAGTAGTTGTAGCTCCACACCGCGTTTGCCTCTCCAGCTACTTGCGCACGCCTCTCGCCGCAACTTTGCACTGCGAGTTTGAGAGCAGACTCCCGGCTCTCTAAGTGAAAAGAGTGCCTTGCTTTAAAAAAAAAAAAAGGAAAAAAAAAACCCAAAACAGCTGCCAATCCTACTTTTCTCTCTCTCACCTCTTCCCCCACTCTGGCGTTCACAAGTGGGTGGCTTTTTTTTGCCCCCCTGTCTTTCACCCTCTCCTAATACTGTACTCGGTGTCTCGGCAGAAGCAGCACGCCCACTACTAAAAAAAAATCCTTAAGATACAGACACAAAAACCCTACTAAAAAACGAAAAATGCCCACGTCTCCAAGCGAAACCGGTAATAACAATAATTTTTAAAAAAAATCTTCGTCCAAGAACTCGCAATTGGAGGATTCAAGAGTTTTTTCTATGGTTATTCAGCGGCTGCCAGGGAGTTAGCTGGGGGTAAAAAGCCCCGCTCCTGCACCCGAGTAGCATGAATAACCGGATGCCTTCCCAATAGGAAAAAGAGTGACTGGTGCAGAAAATGTATAGAGTCCCGTTTTGCTCGCCTGTAGATGCACAGCCCCCCGAAAAGGAAAGAGACATGTACAAACCGGGACTACGGACTTGGCCTCTTTCTTTTTTTTTTTTCTTCCCCCGCCCCACTACACACGCTTTCTCTTGCTGCAGCTCAGAGCGGCGCTCAATTCCGCCTCGTGCGGCTTTATCCTTCCTCAGCTCTTTTCTAAGCCAATCCTAGGCTGTATCCAACGCTCCGTCGTGCCAAAACCCCGCCCTTCGGTTCCGATTGGCTTGGAACCCAATCGCCGTGTGCAATGAGAAGCTCCAAATCTGACCTCATTCCAATTTACACAAACTTTTTAAAAGGGCCAGAAGTGCAACTGAGATTTCTCTCCCACCCACCCCGCACTCCCTACTCTTTTTTTTTTTTTACGTTTTGCGTTCTCTCCTCCTACTTCCCTGCGTGTGTATTGGTGGGTGTCTGCGTGCGCGCGCGCGCGCGAGAGAGAGACACAACACGCGAGAGACGGACCGAGTACGAGGAGAGTGACTGAGCGTGTAAAGAGAGAGAGAGAGAGAGAGAGAGCAGCCGCGCGCCTGTGCGAAACTCGACTCCAGGAAGGGGTGGGGTGGAGGGGGATGGAGAAAGGAGGCCCCTCTGTGCTGGGAGCTTCAGCATCTGCCTAGAAGTAAAAGTGGCTGCTTTGCCTTACCTCGCCAAAACAAAAACAAACAAAAAAATGACACGTGCTTTTGTTTCATCTCCTTCTTCTGAGACCTGAGGAAGCAACGGACCCGTTCGCCGCCAATACAATGAGTAACCTTCACCCTGCTTGGGCAGTATTTCTCTTACATTATTTCCCCTGAAAATCCATGCGAGCAGGGCATGGATTACCCCACCCCACCCCACCCCAATTAAAAGATTTTTGGACTCGTAGTATATATCTAATTAAATCTACAAACCGGCCTTGATGGCGTAAGAGACCTCTACCTGCTTCTTGGCAGGATGGTTCTTCAAATGTAGTTCCTCCTGGTCTGACTGATAAATCCTGTCCATCAGCTGAAGCTCTTAAACCCACCCATTCTCTCCACCCCGCCCTCCAGAAGGGCTAGAGATGGTTTGGGTTGAACAAGGGGCAGTCTTGTATTTCACAAATTACATTATGGAGAGTAATCCCTTCTGTCACTTTTGCTCCCTCCGCCATCATCATCTTGCGGAAGGAAGGCCAAAAAAAAAAAAAAGAAAGAAAAAACCCCAGGGAAAGGTCTGATCCAGCAGACTTGTAAACAGAACAAAGATTAGTTTACAGGGCAAATAATGCAGTTAGTATCATATACTTCCCTGAGTTTCTCACTGCTGTTCAAGTATGTTACATCTTAACATTCCACTTCCCCTGTTCGCTCCCCCTGGTCTACATTAATTCCATGTGAATCAAACAGGCTTAAGCAGTAGCCATTAAATCAATGTGTGTGATGAATTATGTGCTGAAAGACCATTATCCCTTTCACCTATTAGTATTGACAGCGACTGACAGTAGTCCTTGAAGGCTTTAATCTAAAAAACGACAAGATGACACTGATCCTTCAACACGTGTATGTAGGTGTGTATCTAAAGCAGGGGTCTCCAACCTTGGCAACTTTAAGCCTGGCGGACTTCAACTCCCAGAATTCTCCAGCCAGCAAAGCAAAGTTGAAGGCCACAAAGCAAAGTTGAAGTCCGCCAGGCTTAAAGTTGCCAAGGTTGGAGACCCCTGATCTAAAATAAAAACCCTTTACCATAAACGTTGGTTGATGCTTAGTAAAAGATATATGTAACATATTACCATTTATTTATCATATATACTGTGTATGGCCACCCAGCACACACAAAAATGACTCTGGGTGGTATTGTGATCAAAAGACACCCAGAGTCATCTTTTGATCACAATTTTTCATTCTTCAAAAGAATGAAAAATTGTGACCAAAAGACAAAGAGGCAACAGCACACCTGACTTTCCACAATAAACTACCATAGACAGAATCTGGCAGCCATAACTCTAGCTAAACTGTAAAGTTGTGATTGTAAGCCATCTAGGGTTGCCTCGGAAAGTCTAATAATAGATAAAATAAACTGGAGTAGAATGGGATATCTGAAAGAGGAAAACCTGCCCATCTCTTTATAATGGTTTGGTCCTCTATAGCAGGGGTCCCCAACCGCCGGTCCGCGGACCGGTACCGGTCCGCGAAACAAGTCTTACCGGGCCGCTGGTTGCTGGGCGCCGCCATCTTTTTGATAAAAAGTGCTTCCGGTGAGCTTTTCCGGGTAGAAAGCTCACCGGAAGCACTTTTCATCAAAAAGATGGCGGCGCTTCGGTGAGCTTTTCCTGGTAGAAAGCCATTTCTACCGAAAAAGCTCACCGGAGCGCTAGCGCCGCTCATCTTTTTGATGAAAAAGTGCTTCCAGTGAGGTCACCGGAAGCACTTTTCGTCAAAAAAAGATGGCGGCGCCCAGCTGATGCCGGTACCGGGCTGCGGCATAAAAAAGGTTGGGGATCACTGCTCTATAGTCAGAACCCACCTGAATTAGGTGGCATCACAGCAGCTGAAAGTTAGGTGTGCTTGTCCAACTCCCTCCAATTGCTGGACTGATGAAAAATCTCTCCCTCCCTTTCTTCTCATCCTAAGTAAAGTATTTATAAAGAGAAACAGAAAAGGCAATAAATGCTGCTTTTTCCATATGTTTGTTCCATTAGTGCAGGGGTGTCAAACTCACGTCACAGCGGCATCACATGACATATCGGGACTTTTTTTCGCTTCGCTAAACCAGGCGTGGACATGGCCAGCATGTGATGCATCCGGCCCACGGGCTGGGAGTTTGACAGCCCTGCACTCATCTTTGGGCCTATTCCACTTTGGGACTACTTTATTATAAAACCATTATAGGTAGGTAATGACTGGAAAGCCCACCAAAAGTTAGTATAGGCTGCCAATAATGTTAACTTCACACTGCTAATAAGGATTCCAACTGCTATTTATGCCAGTTTAATCAAACATATCAATCCATGGAGCCACAGTGTTGAGATGGCAGAAATTGCTCACAAGTCACAAAACAGGCAGAAAATAATTTACAGAAATGTTGATTTTTCATTTTACCAAACTTTTTTTCTGAATATAAAACAGCAACACATTGTCTGAAGGGAAGCATTGTAAGAGATTGGCAGCACCTGACAGTAGTATCACATGTCTAAAAACTCCTTTCTCAAACCCATCGCCCCCACCCAAGAGGCCTACCGACTATCAATAGAAATAATTATGAACTGGATGTACAGGGATCTTATTTAATAGAAGACCTATATTCTGCTCCTAATCAACTGCACCTAAGAAATTAATGTATGTTAAATAGAATTGTTACTGTCTTACAAAACTAATTTGAGCTATCTGTTCAATCTCATAAAAGTAATCATATTTTTATAAAATTATAATAAAGTATAGGATTATAATCAAGGGAATCCCAGGATGTATCCACATTTGAAGACCTTAATCACGCAATCAGTAAAATTGTATTCAACTATTAAATTTGTATCAAAGTCATTAAATCAATCTCTAATCAAGTCATTTGTTTATGAGAATAAACAGATAAAGTGCTACTAATTCAGGATTGGTTCAGGTTAGCTAGCCTTAAATATAGTTTCAGATATTAAATGCTATGAGCTCTTAACTTGAGGCACAATATGATATATGAAATAAGTTTATAGCTGGAATAAACACTCTTTAATTTAAAAAGTAATATTAAAAACAATTAAAATGCACTATTAATTACAATTAGACTGGATATTTTCCTAAATATGTCTGTCATGTTTCTTGCATATGCTTTAAAAATGTTATAATGAATGCATAAGATACCAACTGAAGTTATCCATTTTCTAAAGAATGGCTTTCTAAATCTTATTTCTAGATCTAAATAAATCTAACTTTAAGCTCAAAAAGCTAAAAGATGTGTATCGACAGAGTCTGATCACTGTCTCTAATGTACCCACCTGTAGGACAATTATAACAAACATATTCATGTCATCTTTGTTTTTAGACTGGTTTTAACTTCAATAATTATTTTCTTTCACTGTTACTTTTGTTGTTGCTACCAGATATGAAATTTCTACCTGATTTGATTGTTTTTAAACTTTTAAATCCTGGGGCCTAAAAACAAACTGAAAAGATGGGATTCAGAGCATCCATCTGGGGAAGATGTGTCAAAATGTTCAGATAAAGGTTACGGCAATGCAATCCACGCTCCATCCCATTTCTATGTGTGTCAAAACACACGCATGTACAAGGGGTTCAATCCAGAGATGGTATTCAGCAGGTTCTGACCAGTTCTAGAGAACCGGTAGCAAAAATTTTGAGTAGTTCGGAGAACTGGCAAATACCACCTCTGACTGGCGATTTTACAGTATTCTTCCCCTGCCACACCCACAAAGTCATGCCCACAGAAACGGTAGTAAAAATATTTGAATCCCACCACTGGTTCAATCAGTTGCCATGAAACTCCACAGCAGATGGGGAAATGGGTAGATGCCGTAAAGGCATTTCCCCCACCAGAAGCATTGATTCTGCTCTGGATAAATATACTAGAAATATTCCAGTAATACAAAATGACAGTAATTTTACTGGCACCATTGCTTTCTAAGTACCCGGTCCTAAATCCATTTACATTAAAATCCCATTTGTGTAAATGATATTAATTTCTAGGAAAGTGCATTTAGGAATTCTGCCTAAGTGCTTACTAAGCCCACTGGAATAAAAAGCCTACAAAGATGCAAATCAACTACTAAATTTCTTATATTACATATATATCAGTAATTTCACTGTGAACATATCCAACACCTAAATCCAGGCATATATTTTCTTTATGTACTGCTCCTTTCACGAGCATTATTCAATAAATGGAAGTATAACTGAACATAATAATAGTTAGTAATTAATACATCCTAGCACTCTTAACATAAGTGTGTAAGGTTTAATTTCAGCCTCATTATTTTTCTCCAGTCCTGGCTAGTTCTAGAATTCTAGAAAATTATGCTTTGAAGTAGATTGACCCATTGTACTCATCATTAATTGAAGACACTGCTGTGCTGTGGGGTCATTTACACATTTGCTAAACCATACACTATGTTTATGCCACAATGATTGGGTTCACATATCATATAATGTGTAATCTGTATTTTTCTGCAGCCTAACAGAGTATATCAAATCAAATGAAATCTTTATTATTGTCAAGACTAGCATAAGCCCAAAAATATATTCATTTAACAAGATTAAAACATAAATTAGGGAAAGAATGTGTTACAAATGAACAATGGGAATTAATACAATCTGAGTTCAGTTGATATGCGGAATCAGCTATTATTACTGCATCTTACCTGAAACATTACAACATAGCAAAATTACTAGGAAAGGGAATTAAAGGATAAACAGATAAGAAATTACTCAACACATTCTTTCCCTTACTATTCTTCTGCTTCCAAAGAACTTATCTATCATACTGCTTTGTAATTAAGAAGTAAACTAACAGTTTTTAAATATGTATGTGTGTGCATGTATGCATGTATGTATGTTACATTTAGTTCAATGCTAATTTGGAAAGGTTAAGGCAATATCTCACATGAATCAACACACGTCTGTTTTATCTGCTGTATAAGATGTACTAGTAATATTCAGGAGGGTGGTTGGGATGATACCTTTGAGCATAATCAGCTCTCAGGGTTGTTGTAAGAAGGTACCTTAGTATGTCCAATTTGCCCTGAGTCTTCAACATATTCATTTATAGCTGCTACAATTGATCCAAGCATGATAACTGCTGCCAACAAAAGCATTAACATACAATTCTTTGAATGAACATAACAATCTATGACCTGGTTTCTATATTGTGCTAAGGCATGGTTTGTTTAGCAATGGTTAGAAAATAAATTACAACTGGGTTATTAAAAACCCTAACTCCAAGATTCACCCATTTGACTTAGCCAAACCAAATAAACTACATGATGATTTACTATAAGAACTCAGCCAGAGAATTATCATACACGCCACATTATGAATTTACACTGCTGGGTAAGCATATATTATTCTATATAAGTGTAAGCTGTAATAACTTAAGCAGCAGCTTTATCTTCATAATGAATGAGACAAGCAGGCTCATCATTCATTTTTATCCACCGTCTATTGGAGAAAGCATAATTTTCAAGGGGTAACTAAGAGTCTGTGGCTGTTGTAGGAAGGATAAACCTTCCGAAAAATACAGAGGGGCATTGCCATAAGGTTTTCAAATTACACTGTGGGTTGTTGTTTTTTCCTGCCTGGATAGCCTTAATCTTTGGAAGTCTGTATGTCCCCAATGTACAGTATTTATTTGTGCTGGTCTTTCAGGAGATCAGATTGTAACCCAAAAAACTCTTCACTCTTTTCAGTTACTTTGTACATATAAACTCAGTGTATCATCTGCATATAAAGACAATTTATGGTGCATCGTGGATACAGCTTCTAAACTGAAGATAATTTTGTCCTACAACTTAGCAGCTCACAACGCACCATAAATTGCAATATATTTACAATCAGTTCTTCTACGTCATAAATTTAGATTGTAAGCATAAACATTTTGAATAGTGCAGAAGAAAAAATAGATTTTAAGCTACTCATTAACTTCTTTGTGTAATTTAAATTAACTGTTTATAGTTTGGGGAGGAGGGAAATCCAGAGTAAGTGGAGTCAGTAACTTAGTGATTAAAACTATCAATAACGATGCTGTGAAATATTATCTCGCAATCTCAAAGAATGGAAATTTGTGGTTTCAGTTCTGAAATACAGCTCCTGTACTTCATTGGTAGTTTGCAGCAATCAATTTACTGAAGTCCCCTGTTCACAGTTGGATCTTTCACTGTTTATTCGACTGCTTGGCCATTATGTCATGAAAAACAGATCACTAGGTGGCAGTACAAAGCCTCCTCTATAAAGAGTTATGTTATGGAAAAAATTGGACATAATTAACACAAGGTATTTTTTTCCATGAGTTATTGAACAGAATACAGCTGAATGTTTCTGACAAATCTGTTTCAGAAACACTTTCTTTAGCGAAACCACTCTATGCATAGGCATGTTTAATTCAAGTATTCGTCTAGATTGGGAAATGTAAGTAATTCACTTCATTTTCTGCAAAGCAATAGCACTGATCAATTATAACATAAAATGCTGTAAAAGGGTCAAATTGTTCAGGGCCTGCCTTCAATCTATTTCTTGATACTGAGATTCAATTGCTCCAATGGATGACTTAAAAGAGAAAGGCTTAGACTTAGACTTAGAATAACTTTATTGTCACTTTGAATGTACACTAATCAGCATACATTAAAATGAAATTTTGTTGCATACAGCTTTCAAAGGGTCTTCACTTCAAATAAACATGACAACATAAATAAATACAAAATTATGCATATACCCACATATGACATGGAGAAACAACACAGTCTAGTTCGGATGTATACATGTACAAGGTGAGAGAAATGAATCTTATAAGTTTACCAGACGGATGGCATAGGGAACAAAGCTGTTACAGAATCTGGTAGTCCTGCTAGAAATACTTTGAAACCTCCTCCCAGAAAAAGACTGTGAAGTGGGTGTGTGGGGTCTCTAACAATGCTTTGAGCTCTAAGCACATAGCATTTATAAGCAGTATCCTGAATGACAGGAAGTGAACTTCCTATAATCTTCTCAGCTGTCCTCACCACTCTCTGAATGGACTTTCTATTTGAGGTACTGCAGCCACCAGACCAAACAGAGATGCAGTTTGTTAAAATGTTCTCAATCGTGCCTCTGTAAAAAGTGGCCAGGACAGGAAAAAGATGTGCTCTCCTCATCCAACGCAGGGAGACGCTGGTTTGCATGCTTCACTAGGGATGATGTGTGGAGAGACCAGTTCAGATTGTTAATTATCTGCACCCCCGATACTTAATGCTGTTGACCATCTCTACAGCTGCAATTGATTACAGGCTGATGCTTAGTAATCAATTGACAAACAACAGTCAGTGTCTCAGTCCCCCTCTGGATGTAAGTCCATCTTGGGTGCAAAAGAGGAGTCATTACCTCCAATAAGGACCCAGATAGGATTTGGTGAAGCTTTTGTACTGAGTGAAGTTGGGAAAAAGTAGCCAGGCAAAAAATATTTCCCACCCCCACTTCCCTCATGCGCTCATTCACTCACTCAGAACTTTACTCATAAGTATCCAGACTGGTATTTTAGCTGTCTGTAATAATTAAAACCACACCCTGGCATTTTAAAGGATGTGCCAACATCCAGAGGCAGCCTTGTTCCACCCAGGCTCTTAGCTTACAAAAGCAAATGCCAAGGCAGGAAAGGAAAAGTGTGTGTAGGAGGAAAGGTGAAAAGCAAATGGACAGGGAAGCAAAAGCGATGTTTGGAGATGGGCAGCTATGAACAAGCAGGCAAGAGGACTTTCACTCATCTGCCAGGACCATGAACAGCATGTCTTGGTAGTTCTGCCTGGAGCATGGACTTTTGCCAGGAGCTCAGTAGCAACCAGAAAAAGAACTACCACAATGAGACAGCGCCTCTTCCCAATTAATATAAGAACTTTTGGAAGAAGGCAAAGGTTGTAAGCCATTTTACAGGCTGTAAGACTAAGTGCTACGTATTTACTTGGCAATATCATCTTGCAAAGCCTTAAAGAGTGGAGAGCAATAGTCTGTTGTTGGAGAAAGTATGTGCTGCAATAAAGCATTGTGTATAGATTTGTTGTGCTGCAATATGTCCAGTCCTTGGAAAGAACCCTCAGATGGATGGCATAGTCCCTTCTTCCATTTCAAACAATCCCAAATACATTGGTAATTTTCTTGGGACAGTTCTCAGAACTGGAGCATTTAGATATGAGTGCAGGGCTAAAGGGTGCAGGCTTTCAAGTCCATGGTTACTCCTGGCAACTGCCTGTAGAAATCCCTGCAGTTTTCTTGGCAAGATTTTAGAAGTAGTTTGCCATAGCCTGTTTCCTAGGGTTGAAAGCAGGTGACTGGCACAAGGCAGGACTAGAACTCTTCCTGATTTCTAGCCTGGTCTCTTAACCACTAGATCAAACTGGCTCTCTAAAGGGTTGGTATTCCACTGAAATTCTAGTTTCAGTAGTGGAAATAAGACAGTCCTCAGATAGCTTCATCCATGCCATAAACAGCTCATTTGAGTTTATCGCATTATATGAACTTAAATATGACTTGCAAACAATGGATTAAGAATTAGTATGTTGTATTATCAATCCAACTTATTGTGATTTATTGAATAACCCACGGTAAAGCAAACCACAGCTTGTTAGTTATGCTTGCTTGGAAATCTCAGTGGCTGCACATGCAGGTCATGGAAAGAGTCACTTTTAAGTTACAATGGTAAATGGGGTAGGGAGGATTGTAGAAAAGTGGGAAGTGACATTAATTTGTCTCCTGATAAATAGGTGCTGGATGATGTCTCCCAGCCTCCATGGCAGACATTTTATGCGTGATTGTGGTTTTAGATTTCACTGTCCTAAGGCTGAGAGACCCCAGACAAAGGTGCGCATAGGTCAGTCCTTCATTATAAATATTTCCACCTGTACATATTTTATCTTTCTTTTTTATGCTTTATTTGTAAAGACACCCACTCTTCTCAGACAGCTTTTAAAGGAAGAATTAAAGCAACAGAAATGTAATTAAAGCATATCTTAAAACACTCTTTCAGCCCAACCCACCTCACAGGATTGTTGTTGCCAGGAAAACAGAGGAGGAACGTGTAATGGATATGTTCACTGCCTTGAGTGCTTATAAAAATAATAAAGGTGGAATATAAATAAATAAAATGTTAAAATAATAATGTATTACCTGAAAATGATTAAAAACAATCGCAACAACTGAAAAAATTCAAAGGCCTAGGGCAAACAAGTATTTTGAGTTCTTAGCTAAACAACAATGTAGTTTTATACACTATTGTCAACATTGGTGAACCTATCTAAGTAGGCAATTGGCAACCATTTAAATTCTACATAGGGGGTACTTGAGAGGCACCACATATCATCCATGCTGCTGGAAGCTGGACCCACTATAATTTTATAGCCTTTCTTCAAAAATCACTTCACAATAAGTGGGAACGTTACAATAATCTAACCTGGACATTACTGTATTATTTTAGTATTTTTCAACCTTGGCAAGTTGAAGATTCTTGTTCTTCAGCTCCCAGAATTCCCCAGCCTGCAGGCAATTCACATATCTTCAAGTTACCATGGTAACTCATGCTTTAGTGCATGAGTCACTAAAACTAAGCTCTTTTCTCCAAATAGTGATTGAAGGAAAGGCTATATAAACAGCCTTCTGAGCCACTGATCTTACATGGTTATCAAGCAATGATGGATCCAAGAGTATCCCCAAACTACAACCTTAGAGAGAGTGCAACCTCACCTCAAAGCAAAATGCAAATTCAACCATAAAAGGAATTGTCATTTGTTTATAGAAAGTTTTAACAAATACATGTTTTGTTGGATGGTTGTCCATAAAACCATCTAACTTTGGTTTATTCAATAAGTCCTGTATGCATTGTACTGATTGGCCTTAAAACTGCAAATTTCTCAAACATCTTTCAAAACATCCTGCTCCTTTATATAGCTTTGCTCCTTTGGTCATATTTGCTTTCACATGTAGGATCTCAATAACATGGTACAAAAAATTCAGGGAAGACCATTTTCTTCATTACTCATCCCAAATAGAAACTCCTTTATCTGAACTGCTTTTATTCACTGTCTGGGCTCACAAAACACTCTGGGTTAAAATGTGGTTAGTTTGTGGTTTAGAGTTCATATAAACCATCCCACAGGCTGTAATAATGTCAGGGCTGTTTCATACATTCTATCAGGGGGAACATGGTTTACCTACTAATGTTTGGCTGCTCAAGCCCAGTCTATATAACTGGTCTAATTAAGTAACTTCCAAGAATCTCTTAAATATACACCTTAATAGTTTTACATAGTAAATGTACAATTTGAAAAAGTTATGCAGAAAAGTCAGATCTAATGGAACCACCCATCAGTTGCTGACTTAGAAGCTCAAATACCCCCAATAAGCAAGTTAAATATTAAACCTGCAGCATACAGCACCTGTTTTCTGAACTGACCTAACTTTAATTCACAACTTTATGAATACAAACCTATGTGAAAAAGTGACCTCATCAGATAAGAGGAAAGGGATAGCTATCTTAAGAGTTCACTTCACTCCACAGGTTAAAACTGGGTTTGAATCTCAAAATGACTATTTCGGATTGCGACGTTTAGGTAAGTATAATTTAGGAAGCTACCGAGTTTGAGACTTGTAGGCTAAAAAGACGTACAATTCATTACTCTGGAAGCATTCAACCAGGCTGGTGTCAACCCTATTCCTGCACCAGGTTCAGATGTTTCCCATGATGGAAATCATTGTTAGATCTCTGTCGCTTCTGAACTGCCAAGCGGAAAGGGGTAATAATTATCTGAAGCCCTCTGCACAGGAAAGAAGGAAAGGAAGGCCGGGGCCGTCGGCAGCTCCAGCTCAGCAGCTCTGACCCCGCTCAGCCCGGGCTCTCCACCTCCCACTTTCCTGTTTTCTCCGCAGGGGGTGGCGGCGAGGTCACCGTCCCAGAGAAACCGGGAGAGGAAAGCGCCAGCTGCCGTCAGGCCAGGAGCCGTCAAGGCACCTGCCGAGACCCGCGCTGAAGGGAGAGAAAAAAAAGGGCTCGCTCCTCGACGCGAAGGGAGGCGGAGCCGACAGCCGAGAGAGAGAGAGAGAGAGCGCTCGGCGGCCGCGCAGTGACCCAGCCTCGCCCGCGCCGGGTAAAGCCGGCTTCTGCCTGGCGCGACGCGCAGCGAATGGGAAAGGCCGCTCCACTCGGGGCCAGAGCGAGGGAGCCTCAGTCAGTCTCCCGCCCTCCCCCGCCGAATCGCAAGAGGCGGCGCGAAGGAAAGCCGTGGCGGAGGCTCCATTCTCCTGACGAAGGACGAGCGCGGATTTCGCGGAGCACTTTCTATAAACCGCCGCCGACCCTCCCCATCCCCCGGCTTCGTCTACTCCAGGGGTCTCCAACCTTGGCAACTTTAAGCCTGGAGGACTTCAATTGGAAGTTGCCAAGGTTGGAGACCCCTGGTCTACTCGCTCGTAGAAGCACATCGTCTTGTGATGACAGGGGGATTACTCCCCTAATCCACTTGAGTGTAGATGCTCCATGATTTGATTGCTTATTGTACCCTATGACTATTATTAAGTGTTGTACCTAATGATTCTTGACGAATGTATCGGTTTTTTTATGCATACTGAAGAGAGCATTTGCACCAAGACCAATTCCTTGTGTGTCCAATCACACTTGGCCAATAAAGAATTCTAAAGAATTTATTCCATACAAACCCCACGAGTGGGATGGGGCTGACTACCCCAAGGAGCAAAAGACTGCCAGCAAATCGTTCCTTAACTTTTAAACCGCAGCCTCAGAAACCGCTTCGCCCGCGGTTGCCTTTCAGGCATGCCATGCAGTCAGGCAATTTTCTTTGCGGGGCGGGGAGGGAGGCGGAAGAGCGCGAAAAGTTCGGTCGAAGTAAGCATTTTGCTGAGCGCTGCCGAGTAAATCCGAGTCAGCTTGCGCGGCAACTTGGTTTCCAAGGCGGTCCCGCCCGAGTCGAGCGTCGGCAACCACTCTTCTCGCCGCCCTCCTCGTTCTCGAACCCGCGCGAAGAGGGAGGGCAGCGCGGGCCGCCGCGAAACCCCACGCGACTTCTGTCCGACGGTCGCCAAGGGGAGAGAAGCGCGGCGCGCTGCAGCGAGAGATAGGGAGGGGCCGCTGCCGTTCCCGCCGAACGATAGCTCTCCTGACCGGATTTGCTGCTCATGGGACTCCAAGGGTGGGCGACTTTTAAGACTTGTGGACTTCAACTCCCAGAAATCCCTAGCCAGTCATGCACAGAAAGCTATTCAGTGCTGGCTGGGGAATCCTGGGAGTTGAAGTCTACAAGTCTTAAAAGTTGCCAATGTTGGACATCCCTGGCTTAGCTCATGCCCCGCAGGCCTCAGTGGTGTCCTTCTCTGAGTTCAGGGTGGTACGATCTGAAATCTCCTGCAGCGATTCAGTTAGAAGTGTGGATGGTTGCCTCTAGGGCATGGATGAGCCCTGACACCTGTCAATTTTTAGAATTTAAGTGCCAGTTGTGATGTGATAATTGATATTGAAAGCAAATTTTATTTGATGAAACTGACAAAAAAGTGAGGCTTTACCAGAAGGTGGAGATGGGAGGAAGGGAAGTTATATTTGGCCTAAATTCTAAATAAAGTTGCCAAAGTCTTTCCCGTTTCTCTTGGCGTAAGCCTCCTCAATAAACCTCCTTTTTCAAAGCTTTCTAGGAGATAGGCTGGCTGAAAGGGCACAAAGGACTATCTTCTCTTTATACTTCCTCTTCTAAGACTGCCTTGAGCTTTTGAGATGGTACCAAATAGAAGCTTTAAAAAGCAAATGGCTTGCAACAATTTTGTTTGAAGAATCCTCCTTTAAAATATTACCAATGCAAACATTAACCAGGTCACCACCAATTTTTTGCCAGATAATATTGCTATATATGAGTCATTATCATAAATTTTCATGATCTATTAACAATCATCTTGGCTAATTTGTTTCAGCAGGATTGGACGTACTGAAGAGGAATGGAGGAAATATGTAATAGGATCACTATTGTACTTAAAGTGTAAAATGAAAAGAAGAGGGTGGAAAAAAGGCTATCACAATTGTCTCCCTGTTGCCTCTGATAAAGCTACAAGTAGTCCTTAACTTACAACCACAACAGAGCCCAAAATTATGGTTATAAATTATGGTGGTCATTAAGTGAGAAACCCATGTAATTGCCTTGCTTAATAACCACCATCCCTGCATTCCCTATTGAGATTGTTAAATGGATTGTTAAACAGAGTACGGGTACCATAGAGTGGGGGAAGCCTGCAGGCCCAGGCCCACAGCGCAGCTCATACATGGCCTTCCCAGGGCCTTCTCCATCCCAAGGCACTCCTTGCACATCTTCCTACCCCACTGAATCTCACACCTTTGCCCCCTCCAGCGCATTTCAAACCTTGTTCCCCTTTTCCAAGATCTTTAGGAAAGAGAACTTTCCTAAAGTTCTTGATTCTTGAGAACAAGAGTTGCAACCATTTCCAAAATGGTGCTTGCTTCCTGGATGGAACCATGTGGCCTCTACAAGAAAGCCACACAGCAGATTGACTGGCCGTCCTTTTAGGAAAGATAAGGGAAGTGAGGCATGATGGGTTGGGTGAAGTCCAGAGGTGTGGCACTCCGTGGGGTGGGAAGAAGGCCCAAGGCCTGTAGGGACCTAGCTGGGTGGGAGCTAAGCCCAAGGGATTCAGGTGGGTGTAAGATAGGCAGATGAGGGCAGCTGCAGTGTATTTGCAGTTGCTCATGAAGGTGAGAGGATTGCAAATAATCTAAATTTTGTTCACATGACTGTAGGTGCTCTGCAGTGGGTATAACTTTTGTTCGACATTTTCAACATTTGCTGAATAAATGGCCATAAGTCGAAAACTACCTAATGTCACCAGCAGCCCAGTTTGAACTGAAGCAATCATCACCACCAATTAAGGAGTTTACCCCAACCTTTGTAAGCCACCCAGAGTTGCCATGAAGTGAGATAGGCAGCCAACAAATCTAATAAATGAAATAAAAATAAACCTGATGACTGCTCCATACAATACAGGTGAAATTAGAAAAATTAGAATCTCTTGCAAAAGTTCATTTATTTCAGTAATGCAACTTAAAAGGTGAAACTAATGTATGAGGTAGACTCATTACATGCAAAGCAAGATAGTTCAAGCCATGATTTGTCATAATTGAGATGATTATGGCTGACAGCTCATGAAAACCCCAAATCCACAATCTCAGAAAATTAGAATATTGTGAAAAGGTTCAATATTCTTGGCTCAAAGTGTCCCACTCTAATCAGCTAATTAAGCCATAACACCTGCAAAGGGTTCCTGAGCCTTTAAATGGTCTCTCAGTCTGGTTCAGTCTGGAATCACAATCATGGGAAAGACTGCTGACCTGACAGTTGTGCAGAAAAACATCATTGACACCCTCCATAAGGAGGGAAAGCCTCAAGAGGTAATTGCAAAAGAAGTTGGATGTTCCCAAAGTGCTGTATCAAAGCACATTAATAGAAAGTTATCTGGAAAGGAAAAGTGTGGAAGAAAAAGGTGCACAAGCAGCAGGGATGACCGCAGCCTGGAGAGGATTGACAGGAAAAGGTCATTCAAAAGTGTTGGGGACTTTCACAAGGAGTGGACTGAGGCTGGAGTCAGTGCATCAAGAGCCACCACACATGATGGATCCTGGACATGGGCTTCAAATGTCATATTCCTCTTGTCAAGCCGCTCCTGAACAACAAACAACGTCAGAAGCGTCTTACCTGGGCTAAAGAAAAACAGATCTGGTCTGTTGCTCAGTGATCCAAAATCCTCTTTTCTGATGAGAGCAACTTTTGCAACTTATTTTGAAACCAAGGACCCAGAGTCTGGAGGAAGAATGGAGAGGCACACACTGCAAGATGCTTGAAATCCAGTGTGAAGTTTCCACAGTCTGTGTTGATTTAGGGAGCCATGTCATCTACTGGTGTTGGTCCACTGTGCTTCATTAAGTCCAGGGTCAACGCAGCCATCTACCAGGAGATTTTGGAGCACTTCATGCTTCCTTCTGCAGACGAGCTTTATGGGGATGCTGACTTCATTTTCCAGCAGGACTTGGCAGCTGCCCACACTGCCAAAAGCACCAAAACCTGGTTCAATGACCGTGGGATTCCTGTGCTTGATTGGCCAGCAAACTCGCCTGACCTGAACCCCATAGAGAATCTATGGGGCATTGCCAAGAGAAAGATGAGAGACATGAGACCAAACAATGCAGAAGAGCTGAAGGCCGCTATTGAAGCATCCTGGTCTTCCATAACACCTCAGCAGTGCCACAGGCTGATAGCTTCCATGCCACGCCGCATTGAGGCAGTAATTGCTGCAAAAGGGGCCCAAACCAAGTACTGAGTACATATGCATGCTTATACTTTTCAGAGGTCTGATATTGTTCTATGTATAATCCTTGTTTTATTGATTGCATGTAATATTCCAATTTTCTGATATTGTGGATTTGGGATTTTCATGAGCTGTAAACCATAATTATCTCAATTATGACAAATCGCAGCTTGAACTATCTTGGTTTGCATGTAATGAGTCTATCTCATATATTAGTTTCACCTTACAAGTTGCATTACTGAAATAAATGAACTTTTGCACGATATTCTAATTTTTCAAGTTTCACCTGTATAGCAGTGATGCCCATTGCATCTGTGCAGCACTACAATCCTGTCCTCTCAAAATCCAGAGAAGGAATCAGATCCATTGAACTCATAAAGTGTAGAACCTAGATATTAACCATTCTGGAAGCTCCATCTGGAGACAAAGTGAGCCAGACAAACAGTGTGGAAAAAAGATTTTTAGCTACCATTCTCTAATAACAAACACACCTATCAAAAATTTTATTGCATAAAATTTAGGGCAAAGTGCTCCTGAAATAAAGATGAAATACTGTACATATGAAGCTGTCAACTGTCAATTCAGGAAAGTTGCTTTGCCTTGAAAAATGGCTCAAGAAATCCAGTAGTAGGATGATAGTAACTATAGGTAGGAAGACTCCTTGGTTTATTTCTACTTACTTGAAGACTTGTGTCGGAAATTAATTAAATTAGGCAGATCAACAGCTAGAAGTATCCTGGTTACTGCTACTAATCATAGGGTGAGCTACCAATGTTCCAAGTCATGCAGTGACTTAACAAAGGACTGAACCCTGTTACTTAAATTGAATGTATACCACTACATCCCAGCACATATTTTGTTGGGAAAATTAATATATAGGGCTATGTTTGCAAGTCTTAAATGCATGAAAAGGCTCTATAAATAATGTTTAAGACTATGGCACAAATGTTTTCAGTTCTGTTTGTGAAAATGTAAACAGACACTTGCTATTTGTGAAGATGAAAATTATGTGTAGAATCCAACTGACCCAACAACACGAAATGCAAGAAACCTATTTATATTTCAGTGAAAAAAGAATTAGCTTGCTAGCTGTATGTGTGAAACTTTCAGGTGTGGTGACTTTAGAGTAAAAAAAAGAAAAGGAACTCAAGAAGGCTGTCTCCATTGCCAAATGCAACTTAACATAATTTTTATTATTAAGAGAAATGAAATACCAATAAAGAAGAAATCAAATAGCTATAGCTCAATAAATATTGCAATGATCGAGCAGTACCAAACTGGAAACCTAGTTTAATTAAACTGTGGTCACATTTTACTGTGACATTCAAGGTGCTATACATGGTGTGCTGTCAAAATGATGTAAATAGCTATATTCTACCTTTCATTACATAATTCAAGGTAGTTCCCATAAATCAACAGACATACAATAATGTGATATTTAAAATAATTTTATCTATTTTTCCCCATAGCTTTGGAAAATCTGGCTTGGCCTTGTTTATGTGTTTGCTACTTTTTTCTTTTCTTTTCTTTTCTTTTTGGCGTTCAAGGTTTTGCTAGTAGTGCTGTAATGCTCTAATTCTTCATCCCTGGGGCAATAGAATTGCAGCCTAAGATTCATTTAGAAACAGGGACAGAATTGGCTCAAACCCTTCAGAAGAGTTTTCCGTTAGAATGAAACAACCACAGGAAAGGGCTTCTGTCTTTTGACTCAATCTAATAGATCTTACTGGCAGGCCCATTAACAAGGTGTCTGTGGAGGTTTCAAGCAGGACTCTTTTTTTGAGAAAAGAACACCTGTGCCAGGAAGGGTAGTAGTAGTGCGTTCCTTTGCTGAAAAACGGATTCTGTCTCAATCAAAACATGGTTGATCTGGCTAAGTCATGATTTAAGTCAGTGTACCCCATTCTTTATTCTTCCAGCATTCTGTCTTGTCCTACGAATTGTAGATCTGAAAAAGAAATGAACAGTTGGAGTTAAACAGAATATATACCATCAACTGTTCTGATAAACCGCAGACGCTTTTATTATTTTTATTTATCAGTCAGAAAATGCTCAGTAATCACAATATCCACAGTAAGTCACAGGAAGAATTTTATAGAAGGCCAGGTGCTGCGTTATCATTTATTGTTTTGCCTGCAGTTGGAATAGCTGGTGTCAGTTAATAGTTTACTTCCTATCAAGTATGTTTTTTTTCCTTTTGGCTGCTTCCTGATTTAGTTCTAGAACATTGTACTATTGAACAGGCGTGCATGTACATTAGCAGTTGAATCTTAAAGCCACTACTTATTTGGAAATTAGGCTGTTTATGGTTTACAGATTAACACTTGTACAGTATATGTAGTGAGCATTATTATTATTTTCTTCTGTGTTCAGGAACAGCATAATGTATGGAGTCAAACAGTGCTTAGGAGCAGAAAAACAGCTTCATGAACAGGCCTACTCATATCCCCTTTTTCTCTATTTCCAACAGTTTTTCCCCAAGTATTTTTTCCTACCTATGGCATTCAGAGTATGCTCCTGCTTTGAACTCTGCAGGAGAATAAGCAGTTGCTAAAGGCAATTGGAACAGAAAAGCAGTGTGCAGACAAGTAGCAATTACTGGATTTCTGAGATCGGATTCTTTCCCCAAAGTCTGCTTTAAAAAAAAAAAAAAGAGTATTGGGGATAATATTTGCATAACATTTAACACACAGCTTTTGTTCTTATGAACTGATTTTAAAATGTGTGTGGGTGTATTCCTTTTACTATGCTAATCATACAAATCATGTTCATTTATTTTGTGTTTGGACTTCAGCTACAGGTGAAAACTGGACCATTATTTGTTGAGAGCATAGAGCATTTTCATTCATTCAGTTGATTTCTTTTTTTGTAGTGGTACCCTTGGAACCACTGTTTCTATATCTACCATCTTTTTGGTAACATATATTATGCCTAAAAATTGCCAAGCAGCATTACAATTATTTTTGTAACCAGGTACACCACTATCTTATCAATACTTTTAAACATTTATGACATATTAAGAGGCACATGGTATGTTCACTCGTGTTTTGCAACACTTGGAAGAATAATTGTGCCTGGGGTTGTGTCCTTATGTGCTTGTATAAACCAAATGAACTTGGCACATGGCCTGTTTTAAATTGGCCTAACAGGGTGAGGCGCTTTTTTTTCTGGTTTGGTTTTATTTTGCCTTTGGTTTTTTTTACCATCTGACCTAGCCAGATACACGTGTTTGAATGTTCCATGTGGAACTTCAGTAAAACTGCTTACTGCTTACTGTGGTGAAAAACGATATGTGCTGTGTGTGTGTGTACATGTATTCAAGGAGTAATCTTTAATGTTGATATTAATGTTTAGAGTATTTTTCTAACCAGGCCATCTCTTGCCCAATAACAATTGTGTACAATATGACAGCTGAGCACTTCTATACTTTTGTACATTTACCAAATTGACGAAGATAGTTTAAGAGCTTTGCTGTTCAAAAACAGTTGGGGAATAATTTAAAAATAAAAGATGACTTCCTTATAGATTTACAATTTCTGTGATAAATCTGGGGGAAAGTACAGTTTTTTTTCAAAGTGAAACAGAAAAATGTTAGTTTTCAAATGTCAGTGCAACTGCATCACAGTAAGAAAAAATTGGCTTGCTATACCAGTTTATATTATATATATAGGATAGTGATTCCCCCCCCTGCCATTTCCCATATGGCAGATAAAATTGTCTTTACAGACTTAATAAAAATGTTTTTTTTTTAAATCTGTGCCATGTAACAAAAATAAGTCTCAGAAAAACAGGGCCAGATAATCCCTGTTAGGCCCCTGTGCCTATAAAAAAGGCAGTCTATCAAAATATTTTGGGAATAGAGATCATTATTTCCTTCAAGAATCATTATTAACTATGGTGAAGTGTATATGGTCTATTAAGGCTTCCTGAATCCTAGCATACTCCTTTTCCAAGATCTCTTTCACAGAAAGAATTTAAAAATATCAACCAAATTACAACCAACAACCACCAACAACAGGTGGTATCATCTTGGGATCCTTCTTAAAGAGATATCAACAAGTAAACATCTTGATTTCCTCCCCTTTCCACCTTCCTTGTTCATATTTTCTTTAAAGATTATGCAGATATATAAATATAGCAATAAATCTTTAATCTAGGAAAATTAGGATGCCATCCTTTTATCGCTTACTAAATTAAAACAAGTTGGCAATAACTGAGTAGAACAACCATTTAAATACAGGACTTCCCAATAGAAAGAAAGGATCAATAGAAAAAAGTTCTTTTGTTGCTAAATTGATTGCAGTCATACTGTATGCCCGCATGTGAGGGGTGGGGGAGATAATTTTAACATATTACTGTAACTGAGCAGTCCTGCATATATTTCCTTATTGTAGAAATAGTTTCCAGCAAAATGTTCAGATAAGTATAAAGTTGCACATATGCTGTACCTGTATTTACCTGCAAAAATTTGCAGATTAAGAAGCAGGCATTTATTTGAAATATCAGTTTCAAAGGAAATATTGGTTTTTTTTTAAAATCTTCAAACATTAAGTGAGAAAATAAAATAAAAAAGGTTATTTATAGTGGAACTCAACATCTTACAGGGTTTCAAGTATTGGGGCATTATGCTTTTCCAATGTTCCTAATTATGAAACTGAGCATATTCAGTTGAACGTGCACACAGAATCCTCTTCATTTTGGGGGGCTGAAAATACAAGAGGACTCTACAAGATAATCAGCTGTCTAGGTCATTGGAGGCATTGGA
The DNA here is from genome assembly GCF_049901735.1 of Notechis scutatus. NCBI lineage: Eukaryota > Metazoa > Chordata > Lepidosauria > Squamata > Elapidae > Notechis > Notechis scutatus. The sequence continues at coordinate 146,868,380 of NC_142011.1, read as the reverse complement.
CCCAAGAGGAAGGTCTTTCAAATGTGTTCTGCTAGATTGTCTCCAAACAGTATAGCAAGGGACCTGCTGTGTTCAGAGACTAACAGCAGTCCTCCCTCTAGTCCACCGCCTACGCGGGAGCGCCGATCGCTCCCATTGGCTGATGCCATTTGACAGCCGGCTATAAAAGAGAGCTGTCAAACGGCATCAGCTGTCGCCGCCAGCTGGCTGTCAGTTAGCCTCGGCAGCCGTGGTGACCCTTTATTCATTGGAATAAAGTTTGTTAGCTTTAGCCTGGCTCCGTCTCACTCTGTAACCGCCGCTCCACAACACTGGCGACGAGGGCGGGATGCAGCAAAGACGACCAGGCAAGACAACTGAGCCGAAGTCACAGTAAGAAAGAGCTGAACGAAGTCACCGCCGCTGACGCTCTCCAAAGAGCGCGAACTTTAAAGCTCCCCAGCTGAGGAGCCGAACGCCGCTTGACAGGCGCAGCCAGAAACGCTTTTCTAAAAGTGAAAATTCGAAGTTCCCTCAGTTGAGGGAACCGACGCTGCCACTCTAATGGCCTCAATTCCAACATTCCCTCACTTCCAGCCGGGGGCAGAGACATGGGAATCATATATGAACAGATTCGAATGCTTCTTAAATGCCATTGATTTGTCTGAAGCCACTGACCTGAGGAAAAGGTCCTATTTTTTAAGCTTCTGTGGGGCTACAGTTTTTGATACAGCCGCTGCACTAGTGTCCCCACGTTCTATAAAGGCTATTCCCTGGGATGAGTTGAGGGAAATCTTGTCAAACCACTATTCCCCTAGACCCTCTCAGATAGCTAGGAGATTGGCTTTTGGGAGGAGAGTTCAAACTGAAGGGGAAACTGTGAGTCAGTACATGGCAGCCTTAAGGTCAGCTGCCATACACTGTGGATTTAGGGATTACCTTGAGGACATGCTGCTTGACCAAATTGTGGGAGGAGTTAGGGACCTAAAGCTACAGAGGCGGTTACTGGCTAAAAAAGATTTAACCCTAGCCTTAGCTATTGAGGAAGCTCAGGCTGCTGAGCTGTCAGAGCTATCAGCAGCTGAAATTCAGGGAAACACCTCAAAGCAAGGGCATGCTACAATCCACTATGATGAGGTCTCCCAAGAAGAAGAAGAACCTCTTGAGGTAAACCGCCTCACACGTCCAAGACCCCCCCCCCCAGAGACACCTAAGAAAAACAACAGCCAGACAACCAAACAGCAACCCCATTGTATGAGCTGCGGGGGTAACCGCCATAGATCAACTTGCAGGTTCAGAAACGTTATCTGTCTGAACTGCCAGAAGAGAGGGCACATAGCCAGGGTTTGCCAAGTCGAGCAGGCCTCCACACAAAGACCTCAAGTTTCTGCCTCCTTCCAAAGGCGAGTTGAAAATTGCTACACGTGTTACCACGCAGACAATACCACCCCTAGGTCTAACAAAATAAGCATTTCTCTTTTTATAGAAGGTAAGCCCTGCTGGATGGAGGTAGACACCGGGCCAGCCCTCTCCATCATCTCGTGGGCCACCCTGAAGAAGTTGCTACCTTCGCTCTCAAAGAAGAAGCTGATCAACTGCCACCTGACTCTTCGAGACTACCAGGGGAAGACCATTCCAGTCCTAGGTAAGGGAAAATTCCTCATTCAATTCCAAAACTTTAGAGGTCACTTGCCACTGGTGGTTGTAGATGGTGCCCTTCCTAGCTTGCTAGGACTAGATTGGTTCCCGGCCCTAGGCCTTAACATTACAGGGATTCACTCTGTGGTAAATTCTGAAGTAGATGCCCTCTTCAGGGACTACCCTGATGTTTTCAGCAGTGAACTAGGTTGTTATTCAGGCACCCCCATATCTTTCGATGTGGGCCCACAAGCCACCCCAATTTGCTTAAAACCGCGAAGGGTACCTTTTGCCATTCGGCCTAAATTGGATAAAGAATTAGACAAACTTATTAAACAAGGAGTGCTGGAACAGGTAGATTTCGCCAAGTGGGAAACGCCCATAGTCACCCCCTTAAAAAAAGATGGCAGCCTGAGAATTTGCGCTGACTATAAAACGTCCCTCAACCGTTTCCTCCAAATTAGTGCATATCCAGTACCTGTAATCCAACACCTGCTACACTCGTTTGAGCCAGGCATAATTTTTGCAAAGTTAGACATGTCCCAAGCATATCAGCAATTTCCCGTGGACCAACACACTGCTGACTTGCAAACTATAGTTACACACAGGGGCGCTTTTAGATGTAAACGTTTACAATTTGGGGTTAGTGTAGCCCCAGGCATTTTTCAATCTCTCATGGAAAGAATCCTCCAGGACCTGCCGGGGGTGGTTCCATACTTTGATGACATTTTAGTCTCTGCCACCAACAAAACACAATTATTACTCAGAGTGAGGTCTGTCCTTGATAGGTTTAGGCAAAACGGGCTTAAATTGAAAAAAGACAAGTGCACCATTGCCACCAAACAAGTGGACTTCCTTGGTTATCGAATTGACGCCTCTGGAATTCACCCCATAGAAACTAAGGTTAGAGCTATCCACGAGGCACCCACACCCTTTAACAAAACTGAATTGCAGGCCTTTTTAGGACTCCTGAATTTTTATGCATCTTTCCTGCCCCACAAGGCCTCTGTAGCTGAACCCCTACATAGGCTCCTAGATAAGAAGGCCCCCTGGCACTGGGGACAGAGAGAAGCCAACGCTTTCCAGGCAGTTAAGTCTCTTTTAACTTCAAACGCTGTGTTAATCCAATTTAACCCAAACCTGCCCCTGGTGTTAGCCTCAGATGCCTCACCCTTTGGCATAGGAGCAGTATTGAGCCATAGGCTCCCAAATGGATCTGAGGCACCCATTGCCTACTTTTCAAGAACATTCTCTGCTGCAGAGAGGAACTATAGTCAGATCGATAAGGAAGCCCTAGCAGCTGTAGCTGCTGTAAAAAAATTCCACGAGTTTCTCTATGGCCATTGTTTTGAACTTGTAACGGATCACAAGCCTCTATTGGGACTGTTAGCTGGTGATAAGCAAACCCCACAGGTACTATCCCCGCGAATGACCAGATGGACTCTGTTTCTGGCCGCCTACTCATACACACTGGTACATCGCCCGGGGAAGAACCTGTGCCATGCAGATGCCCTCAGCAGATGCCCCCTGCCAACACCAGTCGAAGACCCAGCTCCCATCCACACAATCTTCGACTGCAACACACTTGACCTGCCAGTCTCAGCTGGGGATATTGCTGCCCACTCCAAAAGGGACCATGTGATTTCCCAAGTCCTGGACTGGGTGGGGAGGGGGTGGCCTGATATTCAGTACGTCCCTGAATTCATGCCATTTAAGACCCGCAGGCAGGAGTTGTCTTCACTACAGGGCTGTCTGTTATGGGGGACAAGGGTGGTCATACCACCCACCTTGCAAGAACAAGTTTTAAAGGCACTGCACGAGGGTCATCCTGGCATCGTAAGGATGAAGGCTTTGGCCCGCAGCTGTTTGGTGGCCAGGATTGGATGCCCGGATTGCCAACTGGGTAAGCACATGCCAGCCCTGCCAGGCAACGAGAGCAGCCCCACCAACAGCTGCCCCAACCAGATGGAAAGATACTGGGGCCCCTTGGTCCAGGCTGCATATTGACCTGGCTGGCCCTGTTCAGGGGAGGACATTTTTGGTTGTAGTAGATTCATTTTCCAAATGGACTGATGTGGCCCTGCTTCCATCCACCACTACACTGGCTGTCACAAGGGCCTTGACCAGACTATTTGTTACACACGGACTCCCTGACACCTTGGTTTCAGATAATGGCCCCCAATTCAGTTCCAATGAGTTCGCAGTCTTCGCAGCCAACCTGGGCATTAGAAACGTTTTCACAGCCCCCTTTCACCCTGCAAGCAATGGGATGGCTGAGAGGGCTGTTAGGTCTATGAAGGAAGTTTTGGCCAGGCTTGGCCCAGCAGACTGGCACTCAAAATTATCCACTTACTTACTCACGCAACACGCTACTCCATGCCCCGCTACCAACAAGACCCCAGCAGAACTTTTGATGGGCAGACGCATCAGGACTACCCTGGACAGGTTGCACCCCCATTATGCTCCTAGCACACCACTGGCCTCTGACAGCCATGCCAGGGAGTTCGCTCTGCAAGACCTGGTTTATGCCAGGAACTATGTAGGGCATCCCTTATGGCTGCCAGGGCACATAGTTTCTATTACAGGACCCAAGTCCTACAGGATTCTCCTGGAGGACGGTCGAGTCTGGAGAAGGCACATAGATCAGCTAAGGAGATGCTGGAGGAGGACTGCCACCGAAATCCCGGTCTATCAGCCGCCGGACAACCCGGTCTACCAGCCGCCTACCGCAGCCAACCCGCTAGAGGCCCCGGTCTACCAGCCGCCCGACAACCCAGCCTACCAGCCGCCGCGAGCCGCTCGAGAGGACTCACCCGATCAGCAGCCAGACACCAGGACCAGGACAGCCGGCGACCCTCTGCAAGCTCCAGACTGCACCCGGGGAGAGCAGGACTTGATGGCAGCCGACAACCCGCAGGAACCGCGAAGATCAGGCCGCGAGCGAAAGCGGCCAGCCCGACTGCAGGACTACACATGCTCGTGGCCAAGGGAAAGGAGTGCTGTGTTCAGAGACTAACAGCAGTCCTCCCTCTAGTCCGCCGCCTACGCGGGAGCGCCGATCGCTCCCATTGGCTGATGCCGTTTGACAGCCGGCTATAAAAGAGAGCTGTCAAACGGCATCAGCTGTCGCCGCCAGCTGGCTGTCAGTTAGCCTCGGCAGCCGCGGCGACCCTTTATTCATTGGAATAAAGTTTGTTAGCTTTAGCCTGGCTCCGTCTCACTCTGTAACCACCGCTCCACAACAGGACCATTCTCCATCAGCATGAACTCTATTGTCTTTCCAGGTTTCCCATTGAAAAGGCAGCTTAACTCACAGATTTTGTGTCCATGGTATTGCTAGTTGACAATGAGGCATGCAGAGTGGAGAACATGGCATCAGCGCCTTCCAGGCCACTATTGCATGATCACCCACTCTCTCGTTGACCTGCCTCATAGGTGAAATAGCATCAGGGAAATCTCTACTGGAAAGCTTCTCTGAACATTATATATGAATATCCTTTCTGTGTAATCTAGAGACTTGAGAATGGAGAAAGTATTATAGTTTGTCTCTTCTTTATTAAGAATATCAATTGATTATGAATCATTACAACATTGTAAGAACAGATTGTATCATCTTTGGGTCCTTCTTAAAGAGATATCAACAAAACTTCCCTAGTGCTGTAGTACACAGTGATGTCACAAGGGTACCCACTCTTCCATATATATATATATATATGTGGATCTTTAGTTATTTGGGTTTTCTCCCACGTAAAATTGGAAGTATCTTGGCAACGTTTCGACGAAATCTCATCATCTTCAGGCTTGTGTCTTCGGCTTTGTGCTTCTCGGAGTAAAGCACAAAGCCGAAGACACAAGCCTGAAGATGACGAATGAGATTTCGCCAAAGCGTGCCAAGATACTCTCCAATTTATGTGGAGAAAACCCGAATAACCAAAGATCCATATGTATGTATGTATGTATGTATGTTTGTATGTATGTTTTCTTAAGTTTCATGGTACTTACATGTATGGTATTCGGCTTTGTTTGGGTATTTTCCACGTCATTATAGTTGTGCTTTTAAAGTTGTAGCAGCGTTTGACAGAATCTCATCTGCCATCATCAGGCTTCTGATGATGAAGCCTGATGATGGCAGATGAGATTCTGCTGAAACGTTGCTACAACTTTAAAAGCACAACTATAATGACGTGGGAAAATACCCGAACAAAGCCGAATACCATATATGTATGTATGTGTATATATATGTATATATGTATATATATATGTATATATGTATATATGTATATATGTATATGTATATGTATATGTATATGTATATGTATATGTATATGTATATGTATATGTATATGTATATGTATATGTATATGTATATGTATATATAAAATATCCCCCTCCCCCATCAACAGTATCATTTTTTCACCTTTCTCTGTCCGTGTTTTTATAGATTTCTGGTTCCTTTCCTTAATCATTTGCTTACAGTTCATGAATACAGCAATTTGTCCTTCATCACAAATGCAACACCTTGACTGGATTCACCCCACTTTTTAAAATTTACCAGCCAGGTAAAACCTAGAGATGCATTTAAAGAGCTTTGGTCAATGTTAACCTTAATCTGCTTTAGCTTAACTTCTTGAGTTAATCCAACTAGATTTGATTCATTTATGGCTCAGGATATTATGTGAACACCACTAGATGGGTTCATAACTAGGATAAGTACGTTGTGCATCACAATCAATTAGTAATGTATGCTGTGTTTAATATATACTATTAACACCAGATGCTTCATAACTATAGGAGAAATGCCAGGTAGTTTTGAAGACCAAAAGCACCAACGTTGGAAGCTTTTGGTACAGTTTTCTAGTCTAAATGTATTTATTTGTTTCTCTGACTTATAGAGCTGGCCACTTCACCTACGTGATTCTAGATGGCTTACAGTAAAGTAGAAGAAATACATTGTGTAAAAATAAAACACAAAGCAGCCAAGCATAATTTAACATCTATTAACATAGCTAGGAGGCAACTTCTATCACAGGCCCATGCAATAACCTAGAGGTGTCAAACTCGATTTCATTGAGGGCAGCATCAGAGTTGTGTTTGACCTCGGGAAGGGGAGGGCAGGCAGCTTGACCAGGGTGGGCGTGGCCAGATCACCATCACTCGTGTCGGGGTGCCTGTGGTGGCTTGAGCACTCTGCCAGTAAAATGGAGTCCCAAGCTCTGTTTTCGCTGGCAGAGGGCTGCAAGAGGCCGTCGTAGCCGAAAATGGAGGTGCAACCCTCCCGAGCTCCATTTTCACTAGCAGAGGCACCACAGGCCAGTGCTTCACTGTTTCCAGGGCAGCCCTGTGCGCCAGATCTAAGCACCTTGTGGGCCACGTTTGGCTCACGGGCCTTGAGTTTGACACCCCTGCACTAACCCAAGTTTTCAGAGCCTTAGGAAAGGTCAATAGGAACAGGACTAATCTAATCTAAGGGGGATGATATTCCAATGGGTAGAGACCATGACAAGAAAGGCCCTCTTTCTGCCAGCTGGGCAACACAACAAAGAGCATGCATGCTCTTGCTGCCAGATTGGCTATGACTGGTAGAGACATTTGGGGAGAGATAGTCTTGTGAGTAATTTGTTGCATTGTCCCCATTTTGAAAGAATGCATGCTGAATGGCAGAATACAAGCAGCAACAATTAGGTTCTTAAATCTTTAGTTTATATGCTGTATGACACTTATTGCCCTAGCACAAGAATGCCTTTGGCCTAATGTACTACAGTCCGATGTGCTGGTCTGTGAGAATGCTTTTCAGAGGAGCCACTGATCCACGTGGTCCACAGAGGTAGCTTCACCTGGAGAAGGAATGGGGGCATGGCAAACATGTCAAAAGGGACCCTTCCTAGTTTCTTGGACCATAAATATGAGGGTGGGGGAGAGAGATACGTTCAGACTTGCAAGATTCTGTTACTGTAACTTTATAATAAAGGTATTGTTAATTCTCAAGGTTTGTGCTTCTTGCCTGAGCTACCTCCAAGGACTGACACCCACCAAAAAGTGGGTGAGGCCAAGATAATTGTTTAGAGTTTAATTAAACTGATTTGTTTGAAAAAATACTATTAATATAATTGCCTCTGTGTATTTACTAATTTTCCTCCTTTTATCTCACGAAAAAATGCAAAATCTTGATCATCTTTTTTGGCTTCTGAGGATCATCCTTGTGTTTTTGTTAGAAAAGGGAAGATTTGGTGATAGGTTAAAAAAAAAACGTGCCTGTTTCCAGCATACCTCAAGTTCACAACCCTTGTTATCCTTATAAATATTACAAACAATTCTGTACGCCAGAATTCATATAAAGCAGCCAGACTGTGCTTCTCCCCCATTCATTAGAAAAACCAGCCTGTTCAAAACAGCCCAAAACCACAAAAATCATGCAATTTAAAGAAAACTGAAGAATTCCAAACACAATCAGGGTTATCATTACTTTTTTCAGAGCCAGATCTGGGATGCCGGGTCATCCTTCTGGCACTACCTTCAGAACTAGTCTTATTTTTAGAGGACACAGAATTATAGCAGTGTGAGTCAGCTGACTGCTTTGTCACAGAGCTGCTGCTTTCTACATTACTGTAAGTGCCAGAGCTCTCCCTGCTGCAGTTTTCTAGTCGCAGTGCGGCAAAGCAGACGCCTAGAACCGGGCACGGAGCAGCATAGGTTTTATTATTTTTTATTGCAGAGAAACTGTCTGTTTTAATGTGCTGCACACTTTTATTTTTTTCTTAAGAGTACAGGAACAGCAGATCACCTGGGATGTAGGCTTCTGACATTAACAGCGACGTTGAACTGAGGCAGGCACTGCTCGGAGTCTTTTTTTCCTAAATCCTCTGATGGAGAATGATTTGCTTTCTGCCTTGCATGAGAACCGTTGCTTGTGCCACTGCGATAGACACCTGCAAGAACAGGAGAAAGGAGATGCTGCTTGTCACTGCCTGGGGCCTTCCTTCTCTCCCCCTTCTCCTCTCTTTTTGTTTTTCCTCAGCTCTTCGTTCTTGAAACATCCCAGAGTAGTATTTAGTCCTGGTTCTGTACGTAGGTAGCCAAAGATCAGTCAGAGCAAAAGCTCAAACCAGGCTCCCTGATCCAGCTCAGTTCCAGTCCTTTTGGATGGGTACAGGAGAGCAGCCGACTAGCAGGGACACAACCAGCCATCAAGTGGAGCCTCTCTGGGATTGCAGTCGGTCCCAAGCGCTGCTGACTTCCTTTTACCTTCTCTTTTCCATCAGCAGCTGTAAATGGCTTTGGGGTCTCTGAGGTGTATGTTTGCATGGATTAGTCTGTCACAAGGGCACTCCTTGTCCGCGTCATGTTGGAAATAGAGTGCTGAAGTCAGCCTGCTTTAACTGTGGTTTGTTTCTGCGTGGTGCTATGGCAGCTGGGATGGGTTACACTGACAACCGAGGAAGGATCACCACATACCCCGACTCCTGGGATCTTTCAGGAAAAATATAACTCTTTCTCAGTGTATTATGCTTTTTGTCTTCTGCTTTTTCTTTTATATGTAGCTTTAGATATAAATATCATATATAGAGAGAGACTTACATATACTGTGTATTATATATAGTATATATAAGTCCAGTAGGCACCTGTGTAGATGTGGATTTCAAAATGCTCTGGGGTGGAGGGTAGACAGTTTGTGGAGAACTGTGATTTGAGGCAAGTTGCACCCGGTCTGCATTCTTGCTGGTTTGAAATACTCTGTTTTTGCGAAGAGGAAGCCCTAAGGGGCGAGTTCAGTAACTAAGAAAGCAATTGCAGATAAAAGAAATAAAAATGACAAGCATAATGGAGGCGCAGAAGAAGAAACTGTCAGCAAAATCAGTGCCTGGATGGTAATCTTACCCAGTCTGAATAATTATGAATAATTCATAGAACAAAATTACTTGCTTTCACCTTTTCCACTTAAAATGGCATGATATGAATCTCTAATAAATTTTCAAGAAAAAACTATAATGCCAACTTGAATCTGAAGAGCTTTTTACAACCAGATGCTATATCCTGATTCTTCCGGTATCTTTCACAGTGATTCTGTGAGAACCCTACTTAATCATGAAGTACTGTTACGAATAAAAATTACAGTGATTACAATAGTAACAATAGAGTGCCATCAAATGATTTCTAATATACCTAATTTTCTAAGGCTGACTGCACTGGTTTTCATAAGCAAATCTAAATGCTTGGCTCCTTGGATTTTATATCAAAATGTGATTAAAAATGCTTGGTAAATATGTGTTGTGTTTGATGCTTTTATGGGGAACATGCAGCCTTATATTAAAATGATTATAGCCATATATTTGTTTTGCTAGCATTTTTGATGATTGCATTATTGTCCTGTTCATAGGATGTTACATACCATAATGTTCCAGGATTTATACAACAGCAAATTTAGCTGAATAATTTGTACAGCTATAAAAGTATGTATTTTTGAATTAGATAAGTACCCTGAATTTCTTTGAATGATTGCCTCCAAGTTAACAAAAAGATTTTTGTTGCAACCGGCAATTTAAGTAACCAAATATATAATCCAGAAATGGGTGCATTACCCAAAGACAGTTAAAAATATATTTTACATGTAATTTAAGAGATTCTTTAAAAGAATTATTCAGTCCCTAGTTTCTTGTTAGCTTAAATATACTTTTTGTATTTGTTAATATATGATAAAACAAAAACAAGGTTTAAGCAAATGGGAAACAAGGCAGGACAACATTATAGCATACTAAAATTCTTAGTATTGTATTTTGTTTTGAAAATAGATTCCTATCAAGCAAGAAGTCATAAACATAAAAAGTATGGTTCCTAAAATTAAAGTAGAATATTATATCTGTGCATGTGTGTGTAAATATTTGCATATTTGTATTACCTTTTTGTTGCTGCTTTGGTTAATTTTATACTGACTTCTTGTTTTAGGAACTGTTTTGAAAGCGTTCCTTGCAGCCTGGGAAAATTCAAATTTAAATGTGAGCTTCAGGTGATGTTATTGTTTGTCATCTGTGACTTGGACTTCAGATAAGGTTATTTGGATCTGGAATTAGGTTGTACTTTTGAGAGGATGTCCCTTAAAACCGACCTACATTTTTTTCAGATTTTTTATATAAAAAAAAGGTAAAAAAAAAAACCTTAAAGGAGTTGATTCGTGTCATTTGAAGCAGCTATAGACTAAGTTGGGAGATTGAAACAAGACCAGTTGTTTTAATGAATAGCAGAGAGAAATTGTTATTTACCCCAGGTTCAAAGTACTTCTTCCAAATAATTGTTGAAAAGTGATAATGCAGCTTGATACAAAAAGCTTGTAGCATGTTTAAACCCTGCCTTACCAGGAAGAATTATTAGGGGGAAGGAAGAGAAGCATAGGAAGGGGCTATTGAACAGCTACTCTGGAAATGCTATAGAAGCAGCAACATCTTAGGACAGAGAGGAGGAACAAGGGACTTCAGACTGACAAAAGCAGCAGTGTTCAAGCCCCATCCTCTTCTACATGCATTGCAACACTGCACACATGTCCCAAAGAGAGAGCGCTTTCAGTGAAATACTGTGACAATGATCTCATCACAAAAGCCTGTAGACACACCTATGTACAGAAGGAATCTTTGCTTTCACTCTTTTCCAGGTGATATCAGTGAAGGGCCCTCTTGCACGTACAGTAATTCCATGGTATTGCCATTAAAAAAGTCCTCCTATTTAATCCTATGTCTACCTAAGTTTCTATATAGGCTTCACAGATTTCTTTAATCCAGCGTGTTGACATTTAAGATTCATGTATGTCTTTTGTTCATCAAATCAGCAGTGGGAAATCTCACCAAAATGGAGTAAATACAAATCCTCTGTTTACTATTTTATTCATATTTTGAATACAGGTAGTCTTCGACTTATGACCACAACTGAGTCCAAAATTTCTGTTGTTAAGTGAGATATTTGTTAAGTGAGTTTTGCCTCATTTTACAACCTATTACAGTTCTTAAGTGAACCACTGTAGTTGATAAGTTAGTCACCTGGTTGCTAAGTGAACCTGGCTTCCCCATTGACTTTGCTTGTCAAAAGGTGATCGCATGACCTTGGGATACAGCAATGGTCATAAGTATGAACCAGTGGCTGAGCATCTGAAAATGTTGATCACGGGGATGCTACAACAGTTGTAAGTGTGAAAAATGGTCGTAAGTCACTTTTTTCAGTGCCGTTGTAACTTTGAATGATTTGAATATTCAAATCTCACGTAAGTAGAGAGCTTATAAACATACTTCAAACCAATTAAAGCAGTTAAACCATATTTCTAAAGGGGATGCTTTGCAAAGCTGTTTATAAACGCTGCTTATGATGAACTCAATTAACACCCATCGTCTTTAACTAAGAACGTGCAGTACCTTCTAAAGGCCATCAAAGCTGTGTTTTGACCAACGTCTTTTACAAGATTTTTATACCAGTCCCAGCCATGAGCTGCTTTAAAAGTGAAAACACACTTTTGAGTTTAATCTAAGCCTGACATGATATTGTCAGCAGAGATGACCCAAGAAATTTCATTGCCTGAGACAACAAAAGAATTCTCAATTTAGAATGGAATGCTAGTTAATCTTATTTCTGCATTGGCAATGAAACAGTGTTATTTCAGTGCTGTTGGAAGTGCGTATAACCAACAGCTGTGTCCTCCACAGATTTCTCTGTATCTCAGCATTTGCAGCCTTATCCTGTTCCATGTTAACATGAGCATCACGCTGACTTGTCCATTCCCACCGAAACCAGGGAAATCTGTTTGACTTTTAAACACTATGCAAACAGTTTTATTCACCAAAGCATTTTAAACAATTAATGTGTTAGCTTTAAACATTAGCTGTTTAGAAATGAGAAATTACTCATTTGTGTTTGTTTATTTTTTACTGAACTGTCTTTTTTTATACTATTAAGGATTATAGTAAATTTGTATCATTGCATATGCTAATTGTTTAGATTTTTATTTGATTATTTTATCCTGCCAGTGCCATAAGCTGATTTAGGCAACTTGGTTTATTAAAGGCAATGTACAAATCTTATAAGTCACTCAGATAACCCATTAAAAGTAATATTTGTTAACAGGGTGGAGCAGCATGTTACCTTGGTTGTGCATAGGGAAGATCTATCTCTTCAAACGTCTGTTCTTTTAAATTTTTAAAATGTGTTGAAAACTATTGTCTGCCAAAGTGCATATAGCATTCCTCAGTGTTGCAAAATTCTATGAATTTCTATAGGAAGAGGTTGCAGGATGGAGAAACACTGTCAAACTGTGTCATAGAATGAGGTATGAGGTATGTTTGGGAGGGGGGAAGGGGTAGACTTTATTGAAAGTTTCTTTATACAAAACAAAAGGAAAAAAGGAAACCAAAGCAACAATACTAATTATAATTTAAATGTTTAAAGTGTTGCATAGTCTCAGGGCTCCATGCTGGAATTGCAAAGGGTATTCTGAAGATTAAATTCATAATTATACATTTAGAGAGCATGAAGATAGATTGATGTGAGCAGTTGTTAGAGTCAGCAATGAGTGCTATATATGGGTTAAATATATACACCAGAGCCACAGTGGCACAGTGGTTAGAGTGCAGTATTGCAGGCTACTTCTGCTGACTGCCATCTGCCTGAAATTTCACAGTTCAAATCTCACCAGGCTCAAAGTTGACTCAGCCTTCCATCCAGGGGTGGATTCTACCAGTTTGCACCTATTCGCTAGAGCCGGTTGTTAACATTCTAAGCGGTTTGGAGAACTGGTTGTTAGAAGAAATTACTGGCCTAATCCTGTAAGGAAGGCAGGAAGGAAATAATTCTGGTGTTGCTTACAGAAACTGCCTCTCCATTAACCCTTATTATATTCTTGGCAGGACTAGACTTCCTGTCTAGACTAGACTTCTGTCTTCCTAGACTTCTCTGGAGTTTTTTCCCCCTCTTTGCTTGTGTGGAGTGACCATTCAAAGTTACAATGGCACTGAAAAAAGAGACTTATGACCATTTTTCACACTTACGACTGTTGCAGCATCCCCACGGTCATTAGAGGCCAGGTGAGGAGATGCGTGCCTCGATGTGAGTGATACTGAGTTGGCCACGCCCAGCCAATAACATGACCACCAAGCCACACCCACCAACTTAGCCACGCCCACAGAACCGGTTTTTTAAAAATTTGAATCCCACCCCTGCTTCCATCCTTCCAAGGTGGGTAAAATGAGGATCCAGATTGCTGGGGGCAATATGCTGACTCTGTAAACTGCTTAGAGAAGGCTGTAAAGCACTGGGTAAAGGCTAAGTGCTATTGCTTAGTGCTGTAAAGACTAAGTGCTATTGCTATTGCTACACGTGAATTGTTATGCTTTGCCTGTAAAATTGTTCAAACCCCATTACTTCAACTTTACGCTAGCTATCCACAGGAGGATTTCTGAATTACACTTTTCTCTGTAGTGACTATTTCAGTAGCATAAACACAAATAGGAGTAACAACAGTTATAATATAGTTTTATAGGATTTCAATTAAATTACCATACTGTAAAATGCTACTAATGCAAGACAGTCATGTAAGATGAAATAACAGGAAAAAAAAACCATGAGCCATTCCTATATTTACCCAGTATGAAGTCCATCATGCTAAATATATATTGCTATATGTTCTTATATTCCTGTATCAATACCAGGCAGCCTAGCAAATAGACAATCAATGAAGAAAAAAAATCATTTTCAAGCTGAAATAGATTTTATATATTTAAACAGCATAGAATGCTCCTGAAGTCCAGGTTGTGTTTCTGAACCAAATCTAGTTAGGATTAGACACAGAAAATAGGCAGTAGCTTAAATGGAAATTAAAAGGGGCAGCTACAATGATTGCTGGAAGCAAGCATGCTTGGGCCTGTAACCTGCTAACACATTTGAGCTATTTTCCTTCTGGCACCGAGAACACAGGCAGCTAACTAAGAAACTTTGCCAGATAGATATAGTCCATGTATTACAAACTCAAAGACACTGCACACATGAACCACAAAAACCATATCACGTTTCAGCGTTGACCTGCTGCCACTGAAACAGCAGTTAGGTTACATATTAGAGGCAAGGAGGTAATGAAAAGTGCCAGCTGAATAAAGAATACCCATGCCAAGAGTATTGGCATAGCGGAAACAGCCAAAAAAAGCACAGAATTGAACTCCTCTACTGAAAGACTCTTAGCTTAAAAGAGTCTTCCCTAACATGGTACCATTCAAGGGTGTTGGCTGGTTGGAGATGCTGAAAGCTCTTCTTCAATACTGGGCTGGCTGGGGAATTCTGGGAATTGAAGTCCACAGGTCTTAAAGTTGCAAAGATTCAACACTCTTGCTATAGAAGATTATTTTTAAGTTTCAAAGTTTACACCAATATGTATACAAATCAGTTGGGGTACAAAGGAGGCAGAAATTATTTTTCAGAGTCCTTCCCTTTTTTCTTTTTTGAACATTTGTAAATAATATAGTGGAGATTTTGATATTAAGCTAAAACTTTTTAATAATGTAAAAACAATTCAGCGTGGTTTGCTTGGCATGGTTTATCTTTTATTAATGTGAACTTTAATAATTATCCATTTATAGATACCAGTATGGTTTTTTTGAAAATACAAATGAAAAAAAAAATGAAAAAGGGGACTGGGGAAAAAAATCTGCTTTAAGCCACATCAAGACAGCCCCTCCCTAACATACCCGTGTTTCTCATATAATAAGGCCGGGTCTTATTTTTTTTTGAGCCCCGAAAAAATGGCTAGGCTGTCTTTTCGGGGGTGACTTAATTCCCCCCCCCTTGTATCTTTGGGTGGGCAGGTGTCGACGGCTTGGATGTTGACCTCGGCATTGGTGGGGCACTTCGTATACGGGTCAACGCAGGCAGCACCATATCCGGGTGTGCAACAAAAGTACTTCCTAACGGCAAGGCCCCCACCACCATCCCCCCCCATTTCGCATGTTTTAAAATAGGCCTTAATTTGGGGGGAAGGGCTTAATTTCATTTCATGCCTATAAAACATGCTGGGACTTCCTATTGGGGGAGGCCGTATTGTTGGAGAAACAGGGTAGTATGTTACAACAATGGTGGGACTCATCTCCAGGGGGCATGAGTCTGCCTACCGAGATGAGATGGACCGGTTGCTTTCGTGATGTGGAGACAATAACTTGGTCCTCAACACCAATAAGACCAAGGAGCTCATAGTGAGCCATAGAAGGAACAGATCAGACATCCAGCCCTTGCTTATCAATGGAGACCGAGTGGAGCAAGTGGCGAGTTTTAAGTTTCTGGGTGTTACCATAAAAGAGGACCTGACTTGGGGTGCTCACATTGCAGCCCTGGTCAAAAGGGCCCTGCAGAGATTATACTACCTGAGGCTTCTCAGAAAACAACAACTGAATGAAAAACTGCTGGTGATCTTCTACCGCTGCACCATAGAGAGTATCTTAACTTACTGCACCTCTGTATGGTTTGCCAATTGCACAGTGGCAGATAGGAAAGCACTCCAGAGGGTTAATGTCATTGCCCAGAAAATCATTGGTTGCCCTCTCCCCTCTTTGGAAGAGCTTTAGTGCTCCCGCTGCCTTAAGAAAGTTCAAAACATTATCAAAGATCCATCTCATCCTGGGAACCCCCCCTTTCCTTTTTTTTTTTTTTTTTTTGAACTATTACCAACTGGCAGATGGTACAGAATAATAAAACAAGGACAAATAGGCTGAAAAACAGTTTCTATCCCAGGGCAGTAGCTCTTTTGAATTCTACTATATGGTGCAATGTTGGGAGTTTTCGGTTCAATGTGCGGAGTGTGAAGGATGTGTGTTTGTGTTTATTTTCATGGTCATGATGTGCACTGAAAATGGTGTTTGATTTCATTGTACGAGGTGCAATGACAATAAACTAAACTAAACTATGTTGTAGATGCAGATAGTAGAGTCTGGCAAGATTTTATCTTTAGGTTTGAAAGAACTCAGTGTGTCATTCTTGGTTTTGGACTTGACAACTGTGACAGAGGTGGTATTCAGCTGGTTCTGACCAGTTCTGGAGAACCAGTAGTGGAAATTTTGAGTAGTTAGGAGAACCAGCAAATACTACTTCTCACTGGAGATTTTACAGTATCCTTCCCCTGCCACGTCCACCAAGCCACACCCACAGAACCGGTAGTAAAAAAATTTGAATCCCACCACTGAACTGATTTTGATAGGCCTAAAGTAACCTCAACAGTTTCGTATCCAACCGAGCTCTGAATGTTGATATCTTTGAATCAACCTTCAGTTTTCTATCCCAGGTAGAGAGCCAGTCTTGTGGGTGAGTTTACCTGGCTATCACCATATTGCAATGGCTGTTCTTCTCAGTGGTGTTTAGTGGCTACTGTACTAGCATTTATGGTGGGCCTTCTCAGGAATTATTTAACACTCTACTATTTTGAAAGCCTTTTCCTTTTACAGTAGCAGTATTGTCTTGAAACAGTAAGAGGAAAGGAGAAATATAGTAAGAAGTATAAATACAGTTTAAAAAAATCTTCCAATATTTTTAATGGTTTCAAAAACAATAGAATGCCCAAAGTATAGTAATATAGATAGTAGATGTAAAGGACCTCAGACAAACAATAGTTTGTTTATCTGTTTATTTATTTATTTAATTTGTTTGTCAAATATGTACAAGTAAACAAATATAAATATAAACATAAACAAGAACCAGGGAGTAAATACAGATAAATGGGGATAGTAAGACAGGGACAGTAGGCACCCTGGTACGCTTATGCACGCCCCCTTTAAGGACCGCTTAGGAATGGGGTGAGGTCCACCGTAAACAGTCTGAGGTTGAAGCTGTGAGGGGTTGAATATGTAACAATGGAGTCAGGTAGGGCGTTCCAGGCATTGATCACTCTGTTGCTGAAGTCGTATTTTCTGCAATCAAGTTTGGAGCAGTTTATCTTGAGTTTGTATCAGTTGTTTGCCCATGTATTATTGTGATTATATGGTCCAAATTTACTCTGAATGCTGCTTTCTAGGAAAACAAGTTAGTTACACCAGAAAACCCTTGGAAAATATGTTGTTCTTTGGATGAAAAAGACCTTTCGGGTTGAAACCATTTCTGGAAAAACTTTTATCATTGTTGCTTATTTTAACTGCCCAAAAGCCCTTTAGGAGGAAGGAATATTAGATATGTTCACAGCCTTGAGTTATTTATAAAAAGTAATAAAGTTGGGATAAAAAAATAATAACAGTTGTTAAACTTGATATTAGTTTTACTTCTTTGCTAGTTTTCAGCAAATGAACGTTTTGCGCTTCCCATTTTAACTAAGAGAAAAACAAATGGTAAGCTAATTGCAAATTCTACATATCGATAATAATTAAAAATTGTATATTAGTCTAAATTCTGTTCATAAAATCTATAGTGACAACAGTTACCATAGACAAAAGAAATTAATGCTTGGTATCCATATTTTTGTTCTGTTTTTTAGAAGATAACTTTATTTCTAAAAACTTTGCAAGTTAATTGTGCTGGCTCATATAAATATAATTAGGTATAAAATCAGCTTTGCATAATTTTCGGACCAGGAGTGTTTGTTTAGAAAAGCAGGATTTAAAAAAAAAATCAAGAAGATGGTTGTGACTACACATTCAAAGCCCACTGTTTTTTATATACATGTGTTTAGAAGGGTTGTGTCTGTAATTGTGCAATTGCCACAAACCTCTTAACTTTTTAGATGGTCCTATTGACACTTATATACTGTACGTCAGGGGTCCCCAACCACCGGTCCGCGGACCGATACCGGTCCGTGGAACAAGTCCTACCGGGCCGCTGGTTTGCTGGGCACTGCCATCTTTTTTTGATGAAAAAGTGCTTCCGGTGAGCTTTTCCAGGTAGAAAGCTCACCGGAAGCACTTTTTCATCAAAAAAAGATGGCGGCGCCAGCGCTTCCGGTGAGCTTTTCCGGGTAGAAAGCTCACCGGAAGCACTTTTCATCAAAAAAAGATGGCGGCGCCCAGCTGATGCCGGTACCGGGCCGCGGTGCCCAGCTGATGCCGGTACCGGGCCGCGGCATAAAAAAGGTTGGGGATCACTGCTGTACGTGATATAGTCTAGATTAGGAATATTACAGGTTCCTTAGGAATCAGGTATGGAAAACCATCCACAAAGATTTCCTGTTCTAGTTTGGCCATGCAGTCTTTAATGATCACCCGTTCCAAGCTTGAGCTTTTAATAGCAGTAAAGATAAAGTTTGTGATGAAGAGAGAAGGGTGTGCAGATTGGAATAAATCTACACAATACAATATTACAGATTTTTGTTGCTGTTTCACTACATGCATATTCCCAATACCAACAGGATTTTTTTTTTTTTTGTCTTAGTTTGATTTGTTTTGTTCCTGAGATTTTTTCTTACCTGCCTTACCTTGGATGAAGGATATAGATGCCTCGACTTTTCAATATTCTAATTGCCTCAAACCACAACAAACCATAGATACTTTATGTTGGTTTGTTTTACACTATTTACAATGATGCCCTTCTTTTCAGAGGAGCACAGAAAGAATTTTGAGAGAAATGTCTATTTCTACATCAGTCCATTACTCTAACTTTCAGTCCTTTTGACTACATGTTCTCTCACTGATCCGTTTGTATTATAACCAATATGAAGTTATTTTCTACCCAGGAAATTAAGACACAGAACTGATTAGGAGGATGCAGGGATTTGTAGGATTCTGATTTATATTAAGGTGACCAACTTTTTTACAATGAGAAGGAGGACACAAATAAGTTGAAGAAAAAAAACAAAGCCACTTGCGCATGGCGCACTCTTGTGTGCAGCACACTCTGGCGTGCAGTGCACTCTTGCACGTGGCGCACTCTTGCACACAGTACACTCTCTCAAAACAATTCTGTGTGGAGTGCATGCATCTCATAACTGTGTCTCGCTGCACTGTGCCGAGCCTTGACGAATCATCATGTCAAATACAAATACGTCACATCACACACAACGGATCGGATCAGCATTGATCAAATATGGAGATTTACAGATTAGTCTTCCAATATCACAAAGGAGGACACGTAGGAGGACACTTTTCGAGAGAGGACAGAACTTACAAAAGAAGGACTGTCCTCCCTAAAGGAGGATGTGTTCAGAGTCAGGAAAAACAAATGGCAAAAGATTGTGGGTGTTGCAATTCAACATATTTTGAGAATAAAGTTGTCTTTTGCAACTTGAAGCCCTTTCCACTTCTGTTTTGAAGATACCCATTGCCTGATTGCAGATCCTTTCAAACTGCACTCCTATTCAAATAGCGTCATCCCAAGTCAAGTTTACAACTTTGTTCCATTAAAATCAAATTAAGTTTACTGCTTGCTTTGCTGAAGCATCTTCAGGCAGCTTTCTTGCTTTAAGAAAAATGATATAATGCTTAAGAAGTAACACATTAAAAAAAACTTAGAGTACTTTATTTTTAAAACATATTCATATAAAAGATAGGGACAGCAAACTCCAACATTCATACTGGGAAGGCCTAAGTTAAACTGTAAAAAATCATAAATAAAATGTATAATGATGCAAAATATTAAAACAACATGTAAGATAACAAAAAGCATGGATACTTTTCATTGTAAAATGTAGGTGGAAATTTATATAGTAATATGATGAAATGTATGAGATGAACAAAAATGTATTTCAAAATGATGAGAAGATATCCTTTTTAATCTAGAAGGAGAGTTAAATGAAAAAATTACCTAATTACATTTTTCAAAGATAAGTGCTTTAGTTTTATCAATTACAATTTGGAATTAAGGTGAGTTTCTTTTAAACTCTTAAGGCAATGGAGTTTAATGAAACAATCCTTACAAAAGGTAAGTTTTATGTCAGCAAATAGTAATAAATGACTGCAATCTAATAGTCGAATATTAAATTGTTCTTCATTTTCTAAATTAATCTTAAAATAGCCCCTGAAGAATGTACAAACATTATTAAGCATTAGTTCTTGAGATGACCAGAAATTTGCTTTGGTATAATCATATTTTAAATATATTAATACATGACTCACCTCAAAATTGTGTTTTTTAATCTTTAAGAAACATGTATCTCAAAATCGACACCAGTGGTCCCCAACCTTTGTGGCTTCACCTGCCAGCAGCCGTGGTGGTGGGGGGGGGAGGGAGGGAATAGTTTCATGCGTGCAACATAGTTCCCATACATGTGCACTTGCCCACCATTTGCACAGCCTGGTTCATGGTTCACGGACCAGTACGGGTTCGCTGCCTGGGGGTTGGGGATCGCTGATCTACACCTTTCCTGTTTGGGGCTTATTGGATTTTGAAATCACTGAACCTTTATGAAAGTGAATAAACATAAATAAAGACTAAGGTATGTCTCCTGCAATTACTATGTGAGTCCCACTTTTATATTAATGGAATTCGTAGTGTACATGATGTAACCAAGATGTTGAAAAGTAGATTCCCTATCTCCTTCCATAGACTCTCTAGTGCAGGGGTGTCAACTCGTGACAACACATTGTCATCACATGATGTATAGCAACTTTTCCCCCTTCATTAAACCAGGCGGGTGGGCATGGCCAGTGTATGACTCATCTGGCCTGTGGACCATGAGTTTGATACCCCTGTTCTAATGAGTACTTCCCAATATTTCCCCATGACTTTTTATTCCCTCATTTTGGAGAAATTGCTTAGATTTTTATAACCAGATGCCAAATCCTAAGGTTTATAGTATCTTATGCTTTTATTTTAGCTAGGGTGAAGATATTTTCTTAGAAAAAATAAAGGGCAAACCTGACAAAGGGACAAATCTGAAAGAGATTCATAAAGATAAATAATTGTCTATGTTCATGACTTTGGTTTACAAAGGAACATTTTAATTTACAAACATATTCTAATAAAAATATACAAAAGCAAATTTTATGTGTACATTTATTTAAAAAAAACAATTCAATGTCCATGTTGTTTATATTTATGTGAAAGATTGTATATTAAGTGGTAACATTTGTACAATGAAAGTTAAATGAGCAAAACAAAAGGCAAAAGAGAGCTTTTGAAAAATAAATACATCTAAAGGATATCTTTCTGAAATAAAGCACTGTACATTATAATGAACGATGTGTGGTCACTGTCATTGCAACTTGACTTAATTTTAAAAAGCTTCATTGTACAACAAGCTGCAGAATCCAGTATAACAGATATGTAAAAAAAATTCTCTACTTATCTGGAGTTATGATGAATTTTCCAGGTGGCAAGGTTGGGATGCAAGAATCTCTTTTTCATTCTAGCCTGTCTTGAATAGGGAAGAAAATTTGTTTGGAACATTTGGTCTAAATTGGAATGCAGCTAATTTATATGTTTGAAAATACCTAGCAGGCTCTCGCTGAGAATTAGGATTTTGTTTTATTTTTTTGTAAGGAAAAGTAGATAACCTCACCATTCGACAGGCCTTATCACCTGCAAAACATGGCTATGTGTTAATAAAATTCCTAGGAGTCCATTTATATCTAAGCAGCTGTACCATAAATCTGTTTGGTTATGGTATTTGGCTTTCACGGATATTGATAAAATGTCTCAAAATTTGTAGAAAGCTTTATGCAGATTTGCTTCTCTCCTATTACAGAAATATTTATTTAGCTTCATGAATAAATAAAATACAGTTCACAAATAAACTAATAAGTATACAGATAGTCCTCAACTTAACCGCAGTTCATATAGTGACTGCTTGAAGTTACAAGGGTACTTTAAAAAGTGACCTATGACCATTTTTCACACAACCGTTACAGCATCCTTATGATTACATGATCAAAATTCAGGCACTTGGCCATTGACCCATGATGGTTGTGGTGTCCCCAGGTATGTTTGCTCTTTTGTGACCTTCTGACTAGCAAATCAATGGGAAAGCCAGATTTGCTTAACAATCATGTTACTAATTTAACAACTGCAGCAGAGGTGGCATTCAGCAGGTTCAGACCAGTTCTGGAGAGCTAGTAGCGGAAATTTTGAGTAGTTGGGAGAACCGGTGGTAACCTTCCCTCTGGAGTCGGGTGGGAATTAAGATTTTACAGCATCCTTCCCCTGCCGTGCCCACCAAGCCATGCCCACAGAACAGTAGTAAAAAAAATTTGAATCCCACCACTGAACTGCAGTGATTCATTTAACAACTGGAGCAAAAATCACTTAACTGTCTTGCTTAACAATAAAAATTTTGGACTCCATTGTGGTCGGAAGTCAAGGACCACCTACAAAATATAGTTAAATGTATAGAAAAATCTATTCAAAAATCTTGCCATTCTGTTAAACCTTTTCCACCCTAGTCCAAAACGTTACTTTTAAAACCATCACTATTCTTCCATGTGCACTGAAAATGCTGCCTTCACTTTATTAGAAAGTTGTGCAAAAAATCTGACACTTATTGTGCTTTGGAAATAAAAAAAATCAAATTCAAAAGTATAGAGTAGAGAATATGTGGTTTCAGTCCTTCTGATAAAAATTCTTGAAACTTTGATAGATCACAAGCTGAATGCAAATCAGCCAGGAGATATGATTGTGGAAAAGGGCATAGTTTTAAGCTGCATCAAAAGGTATTTAATTTCCAAATCATGGGAACTATCTCCTACATCCTCTACTTCAAGTATATCCTCTGCCTCCAGTATCATGTCGGGTTTAGAACGTTACATTTTAAAAATGACCTGACCTCACAAACAACAGCTCACCTCATTCCTTATTATTACCACGATAAATCTGTCAGACAAACCTTGAAATTACAAAATCAGTCCTAGTTTGAAAACCAGCTTGCCAAGGAATCAACCTCCAAAGCACTGAACAGAGGTCAGGAAATAAGTCAAGGTTTGGTGTCAGGGATGTTTTTTTGTAGTGAAGATTTTTGTCAAACCAGGAATCAAGACAGCCATCACAGATTGATGGGATTATCGTGGCTTTGCTATGCACACCAATAGCAGCTCATGGAAGCTCATTTCCTTCAGCAGGTTTCTCCAGTGGTGGGATTCAAATAATTTAACAACCGATTCTCTGCCCTAATGATTTCTTCCAACAAGAAGTTCACCAAACTGCTCAGAAAGTTAACAACCGGTTTTCCTGAACTGGCTGAATCCCACCACTGGTTACTCCAAGTATTTCTGCACCCTTCTGATGTTTTACTTTCGAACTACATTCTCAAGAACTAGATGGAGGTATAGTCACAATTACCAGATCTAATACAGGGAAAGGGAGGTCTGTTACTCACTTGGCATAGTTGCTGGAACTGCAACCTACTTTTCAAGGAAGACATGCTGAAACAAGGCCAAAGGATGAGGGAGAGAGCTTTTGATCAGCATCTGCAAAACAGCAGCTGGACCAAGCCAACTTCAGGTAACTCCCCAGACAGAAATCTGAAAATAGGAAGAGATGCAAAAGCTTAGCTTTAAAATTAAGAGATAAAAGAAGGATTATTACAAACACTTGTTTTCATATATTAGCTAAGATTTGTTTCAGCTCAAGAAAACCATAACAGGCTGTCATATAGAAGATAATCAGGGTTAGTTCTTTATCACCCCAGGATACAAGACATAGCATAAAGATCTTGAATTTCAGGAAAGAAGTTTCAAAGAATGACATATTGTGGAATATTGTGAGGATATGTGCCCCTGCATTTAATTTCTTGGAAAGATGAGTACTGTTATGAGCAATAAATTAGAATGAGTAAGCACCACTGACTATGATCTGCAACATAGGTTAATTTATGCATTAACCGGAATTATCTTTATCCACATGCATACTGTATTTATATCATCTTTACATGCTATGCTGAGGGGAAAGTTCTATCAGAGCAATGTTCAAGCCAATCTTAGAGTGAAAATAATGCATAGGATGAAGCATGCAATATACATTTAAATTTAAATATATAATTACCAACGTGTTTGTTTTGTTCATTTATATCCTACCTTTGCTACATGCATCCATGACATTCTCTCTTACATTTGTTTGCTGAAAATTATTTATAGTTTAAACTAGATTGCGTACACACTATTAAAAGAAGACTAACAAATAAATATTATTTAAAGGTGGATAATGTAAAACATGTAATTATGCAGCAAGAAACTTAAAGAACAAAAGGCCTAGTCAGATTGTGGTTACTAAACCCAGAAGAGGAGAGTGGAAAGCCAGCTGGCACCCAGGTATAAATACTATCGGAGCCAGCTTGTTAGTTTGCTTAGAAGAGTTTTCAAAACACACTCAGCATATTGGAAATATAACTAAAGTATCAAAATCTCTATCAGAGATATTATGAGAAACAGAGGTGATATTCAGCAGGTTCTGACCAGTTCTGGAGAACCGGTAGCAGAAATTTTAACTGGTTTGGAGAACTGGCAAATACCACCTCTGACTGGCCCCGCCCCCATCTATTCTCTGCCTCCCGAGTCCCAGCTGATCGGCTGTGTCTTCTTTGGTTGCCCTGCACAGGAGAACGGAGCTGGAAAGCAGGTTAGTGGGGTGGGGAGGGAATGGGATTTTGCGGTAACCTTTCCCTAAGAGTGGGGTTGGAATGGAGATTTTGCAGTATCCTTCCCCTGCCATGCCCACCAAGCCACACCCACAGAACTGGTAGTAAAAATTTTGAATCCCACCACTGATGAGAAATCAGCTAATTCAAACTGATATCATAAACATGGATTCTAAATG
Source organism: Notechis scutatus (assembly GCF_049901735.1). Classification (NCBI taxonomy): domain Eukaryota; kingdom Metazoa; phylum Chordata; class Lepidosauria; order Squamata; family Elapidae; genus Notechis; species Notechis scutatus. The sequence goes on along the minus strand of NC_142011.1, from coordinate 146,843,096 downwards.
ATGGTAGGCTTTAATGCTTATTTCTTCCTACCTTCCATTGCCTTACTGTTCTCAATGCCCTTTCAGGGTCAGTTAACTTTCTTCCCCATCATTTCTACTGTTTTTAACATTTCCTTCATCTTCTTCCCTGCTGGAAAAACAAGCTTTAGGCTATCAGGCCTGTTCCACATCATGGCTTTTGGTCTAGATTATTCTGACAACCTAGACTGACAATGAACTATATCACCTCTTCTCTATTTGCATAAACCTTAGCACTAGATGTGTCTTGCATCCATAAAAATGCTTAAGGCAGCACTCGTTGTCACACATGACTGTCAGAGATGTGCTTTTTCCAAAAAAAAAATCCAAGAATTAATCTGCCAGATATAGGAATAAGAATAGCTGTTTCTGTGGGCAGAACATGTTGTGTTTATTTAGATTAACTTGCTTAAAATTGTTTAGATGCCTTAGACTGGCTATTGAAAAGGGGCAGAACTAAACCAAAAATTCATCTACATAAAAAAAAAATAGCAATACGTTGCTACATTTTCATTGTAGGGCCACCTTATTTTAAAGTGTTAGGGTATATATTTTTTTTATTCAAAGTAGTCAAATCAGAAAACAGAATGATGCTAAACACGGTGTCTCAAAAATCTTGCTTTCTTTCGTTTTTAAACAAATAGTACAGTATTTCTTTAAACACAAAAAATGCACTTTAAAATAAGCCAGTGACACCGACTCTGGTAAGAAGGGGTTCATCTGGGACTTACTTTTATTTTCAAACACTTCTAGTTCACAGCAGATTCCCAACAAAATGGTTTATCATATATTCTTTCCTAGAATATTCTTTCATAAGAGGATACTAAACTTTCAGTAATCACATGATTGTAGTAACTTTACAGTAACTTCAGAGTAAATGAATGAAATCAGTGGAGCTAATTGAAATGAATGTTGTGGTTAGGACTGATCTATTAAGAGGTTTTAGGATATTACCATAACATCCACAATACATGCATTGTAATTTCCACTTCCCACCAGGTCTAATGTGATAAATATATTAATCTAGATATATTAGAAGTCTACTTTTTCTTTATTGGCTTCCTCCATTCTTCCATATGGGTCAATATTACATATTATATATTATGTATTACATATTACAATATTATAATCCTAGAAATCCTAGCCAACGCCTGATGAGTTCTTCAAAGACAGTAAGCTTGTATGGCCCAAGTGGAAAATTAGGAGCAATCCAGTCAGAGGTGATATTAGGAAAATCCAGTCAGAGGTGGTATTCAGCAGGTTCTGACCGGTTCTGGAGAACCGGTAGCAGAAATTTTGAGTAGTTCAGAGAACCGGCAAATACCACCTCTGACTGGATATTTTACAGTATCGTTCCCCTGCCATGCCCACCAAGTCACGCCCACAGAACCGGTAGTAAAAAAATTGAATCCCACCACTGGAGCAACCACTATATTATTGGCCAGACCAGAGTAGACCAAATGCATTGCTATAATTATAAGGTCCTTGGTGATATGGAAAGTACACTACTATTTGAATATTAGTTCATCTGGAGATCATTCATTTGTATGTCTGCCCTAAGGTTTACCATGTAAAATATAACTTACTTGGGTCACTTCATGATCTATGAATGAGACAAGGGTCATGTGCAGTAATAGTTTCATATAGTTTCCTGGACTGTCAAATTTGTGGAAATTGAACCCTGGTAAAAACGGGCCTAGGAGAATTTTCCACCCCTGCAACCATCTGCCTCCTTCACAAATAGCCTACAAGGACACTTCTGGCTGGGGGTGGAAAAAGGACACAGACATATTTTCTGCAATCAGGTTAGTGATCTGGAAGAGGAGAGCGGTGCTGTCAGGTTGAGAAAACAACAGTGGAAATGATTAATTTTGCTCCTGGAGTCTGAAGAGGCTGTTCCTCGTCCTTCTAGATTATGTAGATGTCGAATCAGTGCCAGATTTTGTCATACAATGACCTGATTCTTCAGACAAACTAGCTGGACCACTGAACACTCTACCTATCTTGTCCGAACCATCTGCTACACACTTGTCAAACTGCTTAATTTATAATCCTAGTCATAAACTGTTATACTATAACAGGGATAGAAAGTAAATATAGATCTCTTAATAAATGTCTGGTAATCTAAAATTCAGCATCAAGGATTGTGTGTCTACCTCTCTATTTTTTCAACAAAACAAACCATAACAGCAATGATTTCACTCCTATATTACTGTGTGGGAAGACCCCACCCCACAAAGAATGAAATATTTTGGGAAATATAAAAAAGGCAGAATATTATATTTCCTTAAAGGAGAAATGGAGAAACATGCTCTTAAAGACAAAAAGCAGACTTAGTCTTTCTTAACAGCCCCCAGCATATATTTTGTACCCAATAAGAAAGATTAGGCCAGCCTGTTCACAAAACAAAAGAACTTCAGCTCCAAGGATGGGGTTAAAATTTACATCCTCCTCCACCCAAATTCTAAGAACAGGACATGAGCCTTTAGGACAGGGGTCTTCAAACTTGACAGCTTTAAGACTTGTGGATTTCAACTCCCAGAACTCCTTCTCCAGTCATGTTAGCTCAGGAATTCTGGGAGTTGAAATCCACAAGTCTTAAACTTGCCAAGTTTGAAGATCCTTGCTTTAGGACATAATAGGATTAACCCTCCACCATTTAGCAAAAAACACAAGCCCCTTCATTGCATAATCCCACCCCACAGAGCACTTCAAACTTCAAAGTTACAGAAACCTATAAAGATCCATCCACTCATTCAACCATTTGTTCAGCTGACCCAGAACTGCTGTTGGTTCTGCTCATCATTAAACTTTCTTTCCAATCAGCCTCCATTTTATTTTATTCCCGGCTTGGACCTGAATCAGATGGATTGTCTTTCCAACAATTGCGTAAGGAATAAAGCTTTTAGTATCTAGGAATAGATACATGAATATAAAGCTCAGGCAATGTACAGTATTGCTTGTTTCTGGTACAGTATTCAAAACATTTTTTTGTACTTAGAATTCTTTTCTCCATTTCTTCAAGCCAAGATCTGATCAAGGGATCCCTAATAAAGACAAAAACAGACCACACAATTCTCAAAGCCAGACAGCTCTTCCACATTTCTAATCTCATTTGTTGCTGTTTATATATTTAAAAAGTTATTTCTGATGAGACTAAAGCACACTCTGTTTCTGGATGCATGTGACAGATTGATACAGATGTAAGTATCTAATCTGTATTCAGTGTGTATATATCATGATCAAGATATATAGCAACCTTTATAAATTACTGGACTCCCTTTTTGTTTCACATATGTCTTTTCTTAATCAAACGAACACTTGTTAAAATAAATATTGTGTAGATAAACTGAGTAAACAAATGGTGAAAGGAGAGAGAATGAAAGAGAAAGGTTAGCATCTGGTCCTACAATAATCTTATGTTCTACCGATGATATTGGAAATATAGAATTTATAATGTAAAAACCTTGTGGAGTTTATATATAATATGCATACACACATATATGTATATCACAAAAATAATATTACATTATTAATGTGTCAACTCCAACAGACACTAACTTGCTATATTTATGGTTCAAAGTTATCTGTGGGAAATAAACCAAGAGTTCGCAGTTCTCAAAGCAAAGTTGGCCTTTATATCAGCACAACTCAGTTTTAGTTTTGCAAAGAATCTATTCATTCATGGGAAGAATAGGAAGAAAAAGCTACAAGTTCAGATTACTGTGGCTAGAAAAGGCCCTTGTAGCTTTATGCTAGGGTTGGGCAGCTGTTTCAGTTTAGTTTTCTTTGCTATCAAGATTCTTATCTAGGTAAACTGTATATAGGTGGGATTCCTGCTGAGTCTTCCTCTAGAAAATGAGTTTAGTCATTTCAAGTCAAGGGATCTATGATTTACTGCCAAGTTGTGGTTGGGAAACCTGGCAGTATCATCGCCTGATACATGGTAGTAAAATATGTGTTTCAGGAGCACACAACCTATTCAATTCTTATTTTGCAAATACCAATGAGGTATATTGCTCAGGAGAGATGCAATTTCTAAGGAGTTAACGACTTTATGAGAAATGTATATGTTTCCAAATAAATAGCATTTCTGTATAACATATCAAAAATGGTGGTAAAATAGTCCCTCTGTGGGGGGAGAGGGGGAAGGGGAGGGAGAGAGAGGGAGAGGGGAGAGATTCCATTCCCAGGCTCAATGAGGTCTTTATGATTCATCAAAGATAAATTCAAAGACCAAATAAAAATTAAATGTGAACTATATAGACTGTTATCTTTCCTTAATAAATTAGTTATGGTATATATGTCATATGCTTTAACTTTAGGCATCAATGGGTTACCAGAAAAAAATCTAAATGAAAACAAAGTTATGACCAAAAAGAAAAAAAAGGTGCGTTCACATTGGGAAAATTTAAGAGGATGCCAAATATTCCCTGTTAAATTCATACATAAAATCCTAACAAAATATTATGGATCCAAGACTGTATTAAATTCTCATTTTGGCAATCCCTCAAGACAATCTTCCTGTAAATCTATTGCTCAGCTCCTCAGATGTTTAAGTACATAGCATAAAATGCCACAAGAAGCACCATTTTCATCTCCCCAATCAAGATCAATGAAGATTTTGTTCTTTCTGGGATCCCTAATGCAGGTTTTATGTACCATATTGGAAATTACATCCTGCCATTTTTTACACTGCCTGAATATACAAAAAATCAATATGTACCAAGCATTTTGGAGAACTATACTGTAAAGAATCCATGCATAAATAAACAGAATTATTAAAATGTAGGCAGTCACACAGTGACCACACTTGAATTCTGAATGACCTGGTAAGAATAAGATGGAATGAAACCAGATCATGTAGAGCAGGGCTGTCAAACCCACAGACCGCAGGCTGGATGCGTCACGTGCCACACCCACGCCCGGTTTAGCAAAGGGGAAAAAGTCATGATATTTCACGTGACGACGCCGTGACCACACGAGTTTGATGCCCCTGATGTAGAGAAAAAGGCTGGCTGCTTTGATTCCTCTTCCCCCAAGAAACTAACTGCACATGATGACCAATGAATTGGGAGCTCTAGCAATGATACCAAATAAGTAAAAGTAAAATAAATTAAAACTCCCTCAATCTGAGCTAAGATAAGTTCATATAGTTTTCCTGGCAGCAATATAGGAATGATTTGTCATCACCATCACCACCACGGTAGGGAAGGATCATGTTGACACTTCCTAACTATGAGATATTTGGTTGGGCACAGTGAAAAACAAAGATGATTAGGGGACTGGAGGCTAAAACATATAAAGAACGGTTGCTGGAATTGGGCATGTCTAGTTTAATGAAAAGAAGGACTAGGAGTGACATGATAGCAGTTTTCCAATATCCCAGGGGCTGCCACAAAGAAGAGGGAGTCAAGCTATTCTACAAAGCACCCGAGGGCGGGACAAGAAGCAATGGGTGGAAACTAATCAAGGAGAGAAGCAACTTAGAACTAAGGAGAAATTTCCTGACAGTTAGAACAATTAACCAGTGGAACAACTTGCCTCTAGAACAGGGGTGGGCAAACTTTTTGGCTCAGGGGCCGCATTGACTTTTAAAATTTGACAGACGGGCCGGGTCAGCACAAGATTTTTTGGGAATCGCCCCCCCACCCTTTCCCCCCCCTCTTCTCCTCCTTCCCCTCCCCTCAGAGGCCCCCTGAGTCAGGAGTTGCTACCACCGGCGCGGCTCCAGTCCCGCGTTGCCTCGGGAAGGGAAAGGCAAAAAGGAAGAGCCGCGGCGGTGCTTTGCAACGGCAGCAGCGGCACCGGAGGCTCAGGCTCAGCGGCTCCTGGTTTTGCCTTTTCCTTCTCAAGGCAACGCGGGACTGAGCATGAGCTGCGCCGGCGGTAGCAACTCCTGACAGCCCCAGCCGGACACCTGAGCAGAGCCGGGCGGAACTGCCTGTTGCTGCTGCCGGAGCACCGCCGGGTCGCCTCCTTCAAGCAGCCCGCCCGCCTGCCCGCCGGGCTTCCCCTCCGCCGCGCGGCTCGGGGCCAGGCACGAGCGCCCGCGAGTTAAAAGGAAGCCGAAAGTTGCTCGGGTTTCCAGGGCTTCCAGGCTTAAACTTTGCACAGGCAAAGTTTGCAGGCGGAGCGTCTTCCCGCCGAGGAGTGGGAAGGGTTCCGCCCAGCGGGCGGGCGGGCGGGCTGCTTGGAGGAGGCGACCTGGCGGTGCTCGGGTTTCCCCTCCGCCGTGCGGCTCGGGGCCAGGCGCGAGCACCCGCGAGGAAAAAGGAAGCCGAAAGTTGCTGGGAAGTTGCTCGGGTGCTGGGAGCAGGCTTTTAAAGTGCCGCCCGAGCAGGACCGCCGAGCCGGGAACGAGGCACCAAGGCAGGGCAAGGCTCCACCAGCAGCGGCCTAGCTTTAGGTGGCTCCAAGCAGCCCGCTTCAAGCAGCCCGCCCACCCGCCCGCCCGCCGGGCGGAACCCTTCCGCTCCTCGGCGGGAAGACACTCCAGCCTGCAAACTTTGCCTTTGCAAAGTTTAAGCCTGGAAGCCCGGGAAAAAAGGGGAATCGGCAGGGACTCACCTTCGGAGAGGTCGCACTCGAAGGTGATTTCGAACTCCCAGCCGAGGCCTTTGCAAAGTTCTTTTCTTTCCTACCCGAGAGCGCTCCGCACTGTTTTGCAGCTTTGGGGGCCACGCGGCACAGGGCATACGCCACGCCCAGCTATTTTTTTTCAGGGGCGGGCCGGATTGGACAGACCAACGGGCCGGATGTGGCCCGCGGGCCGTAGTTTGCCCACCCCTGCTCTAGAAGTTGTGAATGCTCCAATACTGGAAGTTTTTAAAAATGTTGGGTAACCATTTGTCTGAAGTGTTGTAGGGTTTCCTGCCTAGGCAGGGGGTTGGACTAGAAGACCTCCAAGGTCCCTTCCAACTCTGTTATTCTGTATTCTGTTCTAAAATATTGGTTGACGATGGGCCATGCTTCTTCTTACATCCCCCTCCTTTATGTGAATGGAAGTATTCTTAGTTGGCATAAACTGTAACTGGATAACTATAAGTATAAAGGCTATAGAAATATGGCTAAGATAGCATAAGAATTGGTGAAGGGAGCAGACAAAATGCTGCCTTCCTTTTATCACCTTCCCCAGATCTTTTTGTGTTGCAGTAGTTTAATAGTAGCACTCTCAAGACTCACAAAATTGATGGTCTAGTCTAGTCTGATCTGGTCTTCCCAGCTACACTATTTTAAAATATTAGATTACCTCATTTTATCAACAGTGGACAAGGAACAAATAAGCTTTGGGAAGGGAAAGGCTTTGGCTCTGAGCTGGTATTTTCCATGTAGTCTGCTACTCTGCTTCAGATAATCACAAAAGGATGGGGCTCATTATCACACATAAACTTAGGCTTTTCTGTGAGAGCTCCACATATTTGGAAAGTTTGGGATGAGGTGTAAAATACAATACATTGTTAAAAAAAGAAGGAATAAAGTAGAAACAGTGGGCTCTCTTTTCCTTAGCCATTTTACCACCCATCCTTACTGCAGTGCTGGAATTGTTATTTTTTATCTCTATCAATTTCACCATTCAAACTTTGTTTCAGAGAAACTGCCCCAGAAACTGACTATTTTAGTTCTTAACTTTTTTTTTGCAGCAACTCACTTCAGAGTTCGGCCTCTCTTTTCCCTTTTCTACAGTATACTCCAGTACTGTAAGTCTGCAATAGAAAATATAAATAACTGGGATCAAGGGATAAATCTCCTGAACATAATACCAGTTGTTTTGAGTCTATGATAATTCCCCGTGGCCAATTTGCCATGGCCAACTTGCTGTGGGACAACTCACTGTGGGAGAAGAGTTACACTAATATCAAAGAAATGATGGAATAGAATCATTAAAGAAAGGTTGGAAAAGGACAGGGGCAGAATGAGATGTGAATGAGAAGAATCAAAATAATTTTAATTCGCTTTAAATAATTAAATTAAATTGTTAAATTGTCCTGTGGCAAGTTGGCCATGGCGAGTTGGCTGCAGCGAGTGGCCCCATTCCAAGTTGTTTTTGAGCAGACATGACTCAGCTTGCCAAACGTACTCAAATGTAGCGCTATTTTAGGAGGAAGTATAAAATCGAGTTTATTCTGTAGAGGAACAACATATATGAATGTATGGATAACTGGCAATGGGACATTGAGGGATAAAAACAGTAGCAAAAACCTACATTGTTGAGTACCTGATTGTTACAAGTATGAGTTGATATTTGCAGTCACTTTAACAGTGAAATAGGTGGCATGTGATTTTAATTAATAAATAAAAATAAACGTGTGATTACATTCTAGATTGGCAAATAGTGACAAATGGGATTTCCTCGCTGGAGGGGGTTGCTGGATCAATGACAGATTCCACCCCTCCCCTTGTTTTCTGCTCTCTACCCATTCATCTTTTTGTCATCATATTGATATATTCTCATTGTTAACTTTTTCATTGTTTATTTCACTCTTCTTTCACTACTGTTTTGTTTACACTCTTTTCATTTCTTCCTTTTTATTGTTGCAAGCCACCCAAGGTAGCCCCATAGGTAGAGATAGGTGGCAAATAAATTTAACAAACAAACAATAATAATAATAATTCAGCAACAGAGTGGTCAATGTCTGGAATACTCTATCTGACTCTGTGGTTTCTTCCCCAAATCCCAAAAACTTTAACCTTAGACTGTCTACTATTGATTTCACCCCTTTCCTAAGAGGGGGTGTGCATAAGCGCACCAATGTGCCTACTGTCCCTGTCCTATTGTTTCTTTTTATTTTTCTTATATGTATCCATTTCTTGTATTCATAACTATGTTTATTCTTATACCTGTTATCTTAGAATTGCTTGACAAAATAAATAAATAAATAAATAATATTGAAACAGCATAAACTCAGTTTGTTTTCTAGGCACTGGTTTTTTTTTAAGCCTTCAGACATGAAAGGTTTTTTTCCACTAGGTGCTTTAGAAACAATGTTAATTGCATGGAAATAGTTTAATACAGCTGGGAGTGATTTCTAATTGTTCGTGTGTTTATATCTCTTTCAGTTTGGCACATATCAGGAACCACACCCAGCATGTGGAATGACCTCTGTACATATAAAGCCCACATGCTTTATTGTTAACGGTATTTAAAAAACAAAAACAAAAAAGCTAAAATCTAAAAATGATCACTTGCATACAAGAGTCATAATAGATCTTTGGACAAATAGCAGATTGACACTAATTATATGAGACAGAGCTAAAACATTCCCCTTTCAATCATATTTGGTTTGACATTAGATTAGGTCACTCTGCCTCCAACATGGCATCCCTGGACGAGCTGTAATTTCTCACCTCTAGTGAACACCAAGCTGGGGAAATTTTTATCAGATTAATATATAGTGAAATTTATTATATATTGCTTGCTTGTTCATTCACTTACGATCTGAACGTCTTATACCTCAAAGGCATTTTTTATATTAAAAAAAATTATGGAAGAAAAATGTGTGATGAAATTAGGTCTTAAAGGGATGACCGTACAGAAGAAGTGCAAGTTAGCTTATCCTAAAGAAACAGGGTAAAAAAGTGTTTTGAAGCAATTACATGGCTTATAAACAATCATCTACTTTGCAGAAACACAGAATACTGCAAAGAATGCCTGCAGATGCAGGAAGAGGACAGAAAGTTATAAACTGACACAGCTCTTCAGACTTTTATCATATCTGGATCCCATCATTTCTTCCTCTATTTGCTTTCTAAAATACTTTGTTCCAAAGCAAATACATAGCACTTCATTCCTCCTGGTATCCTAGAATCGCACCAACAGGGACGGGGTACTCTATGCGGCTATAACAATAGCTCAATCAAAAGAGTACATCTTGCCCATTGGCTACCATCATTTGAGTCACGTCAGCTGGTTCATGGCTCTTAGCCAAGTGCTGGGGCAGCTCAGCCCTGACTGAGTCGAAGGAAGCGACTCCTTCAGACTTTGGAATGGAAATTGCAGCTTTAGCAATTAGACAGTTATCATCCTTCTCTTTCTAATCTGTAACTTTGGCCCATAAGCCAGCTGGCTTCCTTGTAAAAGAAACTTGGCAGCTCTTCAGGCATCAAAACCCGTGTGAGTTTGGCAAAGTATGATTTATAGCGCCACTTCATTGTACAGTGTAGGCAAAAGCCAAAGGAATGTAATTCTCCTCCTGGAAAGCAGCAAGTAATCATAAGCGTGAAGTGACTGGCCTCTGCGTTCCAAGGATGGAATTGTGTTTAGGCTCTATCGGGAAAGGAGGGGCAACAGTTCTGGAGAACTCCTGCAACTGGTTCTCATCAAAAAGGCACTAGGAAATAGTACTTATAACTCCTCTGGTTCTGATGCTTGGGAAAAGATGATGATGATGAAGAGGATGGCAGTCAAAAAAGCCAAGGCAATCCTACGTTGCATTAACAGAGAGATACAATCAAGGTCAAGGGAAGTATTAATACCACTCTATAAAGCCTTAGTAAGACCACACCTAGAGTACTGCATCCAGTTCTGGTCACCACACTATAAAAAAGATGTTGAGACTCTAGAAAGAGTGCAGAGAAGAGCAACAAGGATGATGAGGGAATTGGAGGCAAAATCATATGAAGAACAGTTGCAGGAAGTGGGGATAGCTACTCTAGTGAAGAGAAGGACCAAGGGAGTCATGATAGCAGTCTTCCAATATTTGAGGGGCTGCCACAGAGAGGAAGGGGTCAAGCTATTTTATAAAATGCCTGTAGGTCAGACAAGGAGTAATGGATGGAAACTGAACAAGAGAGGTTCAACCTGGAAATAAGGACAAACTTTCTGACAATGAGAACAATCAACCAATGGAATAGCTTGCCCTCGGAAGTTGTGGGAGCTTCATCACTGGAAGCTTTCAAGAAGAGATTGGACAGCCATCTATCAGAAATGGTATAGGGTCTCCTGCTTGAGCAGCGGGTTAGACTAGATGCCTACAAGGTCCCTTCCAACTCTGTTAATCTGTATCATCATTGTTCATAGTCATCCAGAAGTTTAGCCTGGATTTGGCATTTTTGTCCACCTATGGAGTCTTTCCCAAAAACCAGAGATGGGCAATGTTGTTTAGTAATATTGAAGGTATTGTCACAGGTATAAGTTGTTCCAAATAAAGCTGGCTTTTGCAATTGGCTGATAGTGATTTTTGTCAATATCAATGGTGTTCATGTGGTGCTCCAGATGTTTTGGAATAGCACCCCCGCCCAAGGCATCTATTACTATGTGTACAATCCTTGCTTTTTTTTTGCTCTTCTATTTCGATTTGCAGGTCTTTATACCGTATTTTCTGATTTTCTCCAATTCTTTCTCTTCTATTCCGTTGGCTCCAGGTATTACAAAAGTCCACAGTCCAGACTTTTTTCTTTTTTTTTCTTATCAACAATTGCTAAGTCTAGGGTACTGTGTGTTTAAGCCCTATTTGGGAAATCCAGAAACTCAATCAACAAACACATTTACTCACAGGTTTGGTGAAAAGTAGTTTATTGTAGATTGTTTCCTTCCAGTGGGCAAACAACGGCGATCCCGAGCAAAGGCAGTGCTGAAAGTGAACGCCTCCCTGCACCTTTTATGCCCCATCCCCTTCCCATTCGCAAACTAGCATCCACCTAACTAATTAACCCCATGCGCCGCCGCCCCACAAGCCTAATCGCATCTATATCTGACGCCCAGAACACACCTAACCCCGAAGTGCTAACTCATAAGCCAAAGAAAAGGAAACCACAATAAGATGAGTTCCTCCCCTCATCGCTGGAACATAATACAATCCTTACGCCCTGCAATTAAAGATAGTTCAGCAGGAACTTGCAATGGATCCACATCGTTACGCTCTGTAACTGGAACAGCCAACAGTCCCGTGTTGTTTCAGCGAGGGGAACAGCTAGTCGAGTAGGAGGCGCAGATTCGGAGACTTATGTCCTACTCCCCATTAGGTGGCTGGCAATGTGTCGGGCACGATCAGTGAAGCCCGACAGTGTGGCTGATGCTTGTTTGTTTGAATTCTAAAATCCAAACGTCTTCATTTTCTATTAATTTATCTACTTTCAGGTTAGGCCAGCTCTTGCTGCTGGCAAGCGGTATTTCTTGCAGATATTCATATGCACTATCGTTGCTACTTTGTCATGCCATTGTCTGTTGTCAGTCTGTGTGATCTTCTGTGGTTACTGTTTCTTCAGTTTCTTTGCAGAAATGGAATTTGCTGTCTGTTGCTATCCTCTCCGTTCTGCCTCTATATGCATTCGTGTTTAAGGCTTGTAGCCAGAATTAGCCCCTCTGTCACTTTCTTCGACTTTCCTGCTCTTAGCCTTTGCCAGGTCTTGTTGTTATCTATTTTGCCTGCTAGGTTCTTTGTATATTAGCCATGTAATGCTTTGTCTTGCCCTGTCTCTAGCACTTAGGTCATTAGAGATGAGTACTCCAAGGTCCTTTTATTTCCTTTCTTCCATTTCCTATCCTCCATTTTGTATGTGTGCTTTTTGATCCAAAAGAAAAGAAACGATAAGCTATTGAGCTGTAAGCTAATCACATTGTAGCAAATACATAAAAATAAAGGCTTTGATGGAGACAATTAGCTCCTTGAATTGCATCCTGAAGGCAAGTGGTCACCAGAGCAGTTTGCAAAGTAGCGCTATCACAGAAGCGAAATGAGGTATGCTTTATGCTCATAATAAGTTGTGTCACAAATTGTGAAACAGCAATATCTTCCAAATAGTTTTCAAAGGGCAGACCCATGTGTAGTGTGCCGCAGTAATCTGAGTACGGAAGAAGTCAACCTGTGACCCAGTGGTGGGATTCAGCCAGTTGACACCACTTCGGGAGAACCGCTTGTTAACTTTCTAAGCAGTTTGGTGAACTGGTTGTTGGAAGAAATCATTAGGGCAGAGAATCGGTTGTTAATTTATTTGAATCCCACCACTGTTGTGAACGTGCCAACATTGGAAGTTTTTAAGGAAGAGATTGGACAACCATTTGTCTAAAATGTTATAGGGTTTCCTGCCTGAGCAAGGGGTTGGACTAGAAGACCTCCAAGGTCCCTTCCAACTCTGTCATCTTGTTTTTTTGGAATGAGAACAATGAGAAGTGACTTCCAGTGGTGAGGCTTCTGTTTTAGATATAGGGGGGACAATAGGATATGCAATTTTTGACTGATTCTTGTATAACTCTCAGAAGAAGATATCACAAACTTGTGTGTGTGTGTGTGTGTGTGTGATGTGACCCATCTCTCTCTCTCTCTCTCTCTCTCTCTCTCTCTATATATATATATATATATATATATATATATATATATATATATATTTATATTTATATTTATATTTATATTTATATTTATATTTATATTTATATAAAAGCAGAAAAGCACTCATGCGTCATCACAAAATCTCCAGAACCGTAAAGCCTACAAACTTGAAATTTGGCACGTATGTTCCTCTTGGCTTCTAGGTGCTCACTAAGAAAGGATTTTTTGAAATGACCATCAGAGCATTAGTATTTCCTATATTATCATTAACACACTCTGATGCTAAGGACTTCTATTCCCCCTCCCCACCTGAAACAAAAATGTTCCAAATGCAAAACACAAGCAGAGGAGAGGAGTTTCAGTTTTACTTTCACAGCAGAAAACAGCTTTACTGCAGAACAGTTGAGCTAAGCCACGCCCAGGCTCCTTGCTGTCTCCTTGCTCATACAGCAAATACTGTTTTACTTTCCAAACAGCCCTCAACTCTCTCACACACTGACAGGACTCTAGCCAGATGAATACCGATGGATGCTGGTAGGCAGAGGCACATTTTCCCCCCTTATTTTCCTCCCCAAAAACTTGCCCAATCACATAGTTTCGTAGTGAAGCACAGGTACCCTGCTAGTCTGTACATAAATTTAAATTGTTATATCAAGGCTTGTGGCATAGTTTTCATGGGTTTTCATGTCAAAATAGTGAGAATCTGTTTGCTGTTTTAGCGATTCTGGTCAGAGGCAGTCCAAAGAATTTGGGGATTCATGAAGCACTTTTGCTACAGTTTAGTCACCATTTTGCCTCTTGATATTAGAATTCTAGAAAATTCCAGAAAGATAATTAATTTCTTTGTTCTTTTTGTAACAATCTACGATAATGAATGAAACCAGATTTTCTAGAAATATTTGGTTGGCAGCATGTGATCCAAAGAAAGGAATAGGGAATGGCCTTCTCTCTATTTCTTACAAATTAATCCTGGCTTTGATTAATCATTAGCGATATTATGAAATGGCTGACTTTTCATTATAGATCATCAAAAAGTAATCAAAAGAGTTTACTGCTTCCATCTTCCAATGTGTAATAATTACCTGATAGAAATAATTTAATTTTCCTAAATTAAGGCCATCCGAAGTTATCTGCTTCATTTAGCAGAATGTGGTAAAGAGAATAATTAAGTTTATGTCAGGCAGTAATAACTTGTAATATAAGTTGCTAACGTTTTAGCATATTTTGTCTTTAGTACAATGTTAATAAAAAGGGGGAGATGTAAAACCACCATATATTACATTAGTATAATCTGATATGTAATCTGTAGCATCTTGAAAGCGGACAGAGCTGTAGGCACCTTCTTATTTTTTTTTTTTTTATATCAAATGCTGGGAATACTACAGGTGCTCTTTTCCAGACCTATATGATATAAAAGAGCACGGGGACACAAAAAGGATTCAGATATTAATGAAGCACAAATAGCAAACCCTACTTCTACTTCCCACGTACAACCATACGTTTAGTGCCTGTTTGCAGTTATGTCACTGAAAAAGATTTATGCTTGTTTGTCCCATGATAGTGTTGGAAGAAATATCCTTCTGGGTTCAGTTCCAAGTGGGGAAAAAGACACTGGAAACATGGAGGCTGTTTAGAAAGATGGTTTAATGGTGGACAGGACAGCATGCCTTGGGGCTCCTGGACGAAAAGGGAAGGGCTGCTGAGAATCCCTTGGTTTCATACCCACTGTTGGGCCCCATCTTAGTATTTCCTGTTCCTGTGTAAGAAATGTATCCCATTGGCTGTCAGGTTCCCAGGGGCGGGGGTCTTAGCTAACTTTGTAGGCTTTGTCTGGACCACATGGCTTCACCTGAGTGCTGGCTAATGCAATCTTCCCAGGTGCCATGTGGTGAGATGGGTAATCCTATCATTTCATGAAGGCCATGTCTTAATCCCATCACCCTGAAGCTGAAGGGGGGGGGGGGGAAGGGAGCTGTGGAAAGTTGCTTTGTCTTTAAAACATGTTTCTCCTTTTCTTCATCCAGGGAAATATAATATTCTGCCTTTTTAATACTTCCTAGAATATTTCATTCTTCTAGGAGAGGGGTGGGTGCTAACTTTCCACAGTAGCAAGAACAGCAACACTTTAGACTTATATACCACTTCACAGTGCTTTACAGCCTTCTCTAAGAGATTTGTAGAGTCAGAATATTGCCCCCAACAATCTGGGTCCTCGTTTTACCCACCTCGGAAGAATGGGCTTTACATCGGTTGACTGATCGTTGCAACATCCTCATGGTCAGTGATCAGAATTCAGAGGCTTGGCAACTGATGTGTATTTATGATGGTTGCAGCGTCCTGGGGACATATGACCACTTTTTTGCAACTTTCTGACAAGTCAGTGGGAAAGCCAGATTCACTTAACGACTGTGTCTGTAACTTAACAGCTGCAGTGATTCACTTAATAACTATGGCAAGAAAGGTTGTAAACTGGGGCAAAATTCACTTAATAAGTGTATTATCACTTAAAAACAGAAATGTTGGGTTCAATTGTATTTGGAAATCAAGGATTGCCTGAACAGGGACGTAGACCCATTGAATGTGGGTGGGATAAAGTGGGCTTCCTATCCATTCCTACATGCAGCACAATACGTGAAGAAAACCTTGGTTTTTTCACCTTGCCATTCTTTTGTTCTTTCTCTGGCTCTTGCTGAAATAATTTCTTCCATCCATTTTCCTTATTCTGAATGGGTGCAGAAATGGGAAAAGATTTAAAAAGAAACTGTGTGGGGGTGTTCCCTTTTCCAGACTTTTTCTCTCCCTGCCAAATTTGAAACAACTCTGTCAAAATGATGACTTCCAGCTGAAATTAAAGCACTGAGTTCCGAATTGTTATTTAAAATAAAGGCAATAATTTGTTTCCAGCTGGTACAATTGTTAAATAAAATGCTTGTAATGTCTCAAGAAACAATATTCTTCTTCCCTTATAAATAAGATAATTCATTCTGTCACCAGTAAATCCATCCAAAAATGTTATAATCTTTAAAGTATAAGATTTTCACTGACAGTAATTTGCCATATGGAAGAATAATAATGGGATTTTTTTAAAAAAAAATCATTGGCATGTGTGCAAATTGCAAAAAAGAAAATGGTAATAAGAGGTCTAATACAGTATGCTATTGCTGAAATTATTCATCAGATGTTTTTTGCATTTAAAAATGTCAACAGCTTGTCTTTCCTCTCGTTTGCATTAAACTTTTACAATTGTAAGGTGTTAATCTTTGCACTTTACAACATCCAAGTACTGAATGGAAACTGCCATTTCAGCAAATGAAGTAATGGGGGGGGAATACACCCTAGATATGTGGTTAATTATCTGTCTAATTAACTGTATGTTAATTCAGATGTTTATGGAGAGCAGTAGACAGGGAAGGAGTAAATGCTGCAGAAGATCCTTCTGCAGGTCTATCTATTGGCTTTAAAAAAAAAATGATACTGTGTCTTATCTAAAAAAATATGTTAAAACATATAAACAAATTAATACATTTCTTTGTTTTCAGTTTAGTTTAGTATAGTAATGTGTTAAATAAAGCAACAAAAACAAAGCTATGATCTACAGTATTATTGTAATTCCTATAAAAGCATTATATATATATATATATATATATATATATATATATTCCTACATAAAAGTAAATGTAAAGAGATAAAGTTGTCCCCTGTCTGGTTGTGTCTTGACTGTAGAGGGTGCTCATCTCCATTTCTTAGCTGAGGCAGCCAGCATTGTCCATGGTTATATGGCCAGCATGACTATACTGCACACTGTCGCCGAGGCGCATGGAATGCTATTACCTTCCCCTCAAAGTGGTGCCTATTTTTCTACTCACAGTTGCATGCTTTGCTTCTGCTCCTGCTAGGTTGGCAGGAGCTGGAGTGAGTAACGGGAACTCATCCCATCACATGGTGCTCGGGTCTTGAACCTGGCTTGTCAGCTTTCCAGCTGACAAGCTCAGTAACTTTAACCACTGAGTCATTGTGCCTCCCAATGTTCCTATAGACACCTCAGTTTTACCTTTCCCATTTAAGGCAAGAAATCAATCCATTTCAGTATAATTAATTGTTATCAATTAAAAATGAAAGTCCAGATTGAGCATTCATTAAATGTTAGAATAGGAAAAAGAAGGCACGGCGATTGGCGATTCTGCAAATGTGGCACTCTCAGAAAAGTTTGTGGATCTTGAGCAAACACTTTTTTGCAAGCTAGAGATGGAAGTAGCAAAGACATACAAAATCCATGGAGCTGCCCTTGAAAATGGTTGTCATACATTATGTTCATCCCAGCGCATTTTCACATAATATAATGATGCTAAGGTTAAAGCAGAGACTGTCTGGATTTTACATAGGTTCACTGCATCAGTGTTGTGACATTATGATGTGTAAAGGGGAAAGGAAGCTTAGACGTGAAGCTACTACCTTTCTTGGCAGAACATTACTGCTGCAATTGTTATTTTCCAATGCTTACTTTTGTCTCAGATTCACATCTTAAATACAACTTGCAAATATATTCACAATGCTTCTATTCTTGTATGAAAAAAAATAACATTTAAACAAAGCTCACAGACTCCAAATAAATTCCTTGCCAGAAAATATTTGATATATCAGGTTTTAAAATAACATTGCCAATGTAAAAATAAGTGCTGGATAAACTATGTCTGTGTGAGGAGGAAATACAAATTTAGAGTAGCTGTTTGTTTGGAAGTGTAAAAAGCGTAATAGTCAGTGGTGGGATTCAATTTTTTTTACTACCGGTTCTGTGGGCATGACTTGGTGGGTGTGATGTGGCTTGATGGGCATGGCAGGGAAGGATACTGCAAAATCCCATTCCCTCCCTACCCCACTAACCTGCTTTCCAGCTCCATTCTCCTGTGGAGGGCAACAAAAGAAGATCCAGCCAATCAGCTGGGACTCAGGAGGCAGAGAATAGATGGGGGCGGGGCCAGTCTGAGGTGGTATTTTCTGGTTCTCCAAACTACTCAAAATTTCCACTACCGGTTGTCCAGAACTGGTCAGAACCTGATGAATGCCACCTCTGGTAATCATGTAATATCACTGGTGAAATTATTAAATGTGGTTTGCTCACAGATTGGCTGAGAGACATGTTTCAGATGCTGTGAAAATTACACCTATCTCTCACAACCAGGAGAGCTCTGTTATTATTTTATACACCAAGGGAAAGATAACAGGACTGCAGAAAGTACAAAGTGATTAATTTGTTAAGCTTGCCTGGGAAAATCTTTGGCAGAATTCTGATTGAAAGGGTATGAGAGGGGACAGTGAACTACAGATCAGATTTTGCTCTTCAGGAGATCATTGCAGACATAGGCTTATTGGTTTAGTGCACTACTTCTCAAACTGTAAGATGTATGGACTTCAACTCACAGAATTCTCCAGTCAGCCCTGGGGCTGGGGAATTCTTGGAGCTGAAGTCCACACAACATAAAGTTGCTAAGTTTGAACCAGAGGTGCTATTCAGCAGGTTCTGACCAGTTCTGGAGAACTGGTAGCGGAAATTTTGAGTAGTTTGGAGAACCAGCAAAGCCCACCTCTGACTGGAGATTTTACAGTATCCTCCCCGTGTCATGCCCACAGAACCGGTAGAAATAAATTTGAATCCCACCACTGGTTTGAAGAACGCCGGTTTACAGTAATGTGAATGGGCTTGAATTATGGCTTATTTTGCAAAAAGTATGGAATTATAAATAGGTTGCTGAATGTATAATCAAATTAAGACATGTATGGCAATAAATTGAATACTTTACAAATTATTCAATATTTAGCAGGGACTAAGACAAGCAGGTGTGATGTCCTTTGGCTGTATAAAATGTGTAAATATATAGGAAAGGCTTTTGGTGATGTTAGAGATTGCTAGTTAGCCATTTCTACATGATGCAGTGGATCAGAATACATTACTAATGCCTTCCTTAAGTATTACTCTTTGAATATATTGTGTGACCAAACCAGAGGTGGTATTCAGCAGGTTCTGACCAGTTCTGGACAACCAGTAGTGGAAAAATTTTGAGTAGTTCAGAGAACCAGCAAATACCACCTCTGACTGGCTCCACCCCCATCTATTCTCTGCCTCCCGAGTCCCAGCTGATCGGCTGGGTCTTCTTTTGTTGCCCTGCACAGGAGAACAGAGCTGGAAAGCAGGTTAGTGGGGTGGGGAGGGAATGGGATTTTGCAGTATCCTTCCCCTGCCACGCCCACCAAACCACGCCCACCAAGCCACGCCCACAGAACCAATAGTAAATTTTTTTGAATCCCCCACTGGACCAAACCCACAACTTTGGTTGTGGACTGAACCAGGGCCAAAGTAAATTTTGTTTAATGTAGTTGTATAATAAATGATGTTAGGTTACATTTCCCTGAGTGCACTCCTTCTCCTAACGGGGAATACCTCAACAAATGACATGAAGATATTTTTATGATTTGACTTTATAGCCAATAGTATTTCCCTTCTGTCATTTAAACACTAAAATCGAAGCAACTGCTGAAAGATCTCTGAGGGCCACAAAGTCACAGGTTGTATATTCTTATGATAAAACCTCTCACTTATACCTGAAGCAGGAAAGTTTTTTTTAATCTTTGTCTCTGTTTGCACAGCTCTTTGGTATTTACCCCTCTATCACATACTAGATAGGAAGCTGACTTCACATATAATTTATTTGTTAAGCTCCATGTGCGCTGATAAATAGCTGTATTCATTGCGGTCCAAAATGTCTACAGATTGGACACATGTAACAGGGCCTTATTGTGACAACTGTTTCACACAAATCTTTCGGGCTCTGTCTTTTACCAACTGTCAACGGCACCCACTGATTGCAAGAACAGCAAATAAATCAATCATTACAGTGTGGCTTATGTCATATGACAAGCAACTCTGCCCAGCAACTTTTCTCCAATCTCCCACAGTCAGCAGTGATTATTTTTGGCATGCACTTTGAATAACAATGCATCCAGCGAGACAAGCAAGGCAAGCAGTGGAAAGTCCCAAAATTCCAATATCTAAGATTAGACACTTTTCTATTTTTGAAAAGATCTCACACTTCCCTGCTTAGTTTATTGGTTCTCACCCACTCAATGCTATGGCATTTGGATTGCAGAAAACTTCCAGGTTTTTTTTTTTTTTAGATTAAACAGTCTAAGCATGTTTAATCTGATCTGACGATCCTGCTTTGCACATAGTTTGCCTCCCCCACTACCCTGATCAGTAACTCATGAGTAACTCATTCAGGTCAGTAACTCATGAGTAACTTATATGCCAGATAATTAACTTAGAACCCTTGACATAATATCATACGAAACCAGATCGTATTACTCTTTTCTTTCACTGACGATGAGAACTAAAACGGAAAATATTTTCTCAAGTAATCAAGGAAGAATTTAGGCCTATCTGGAAATTCTCCTTTTGCCAATCCCATCATTTTAGAATTAGCACAGAAAGGCAATACTTTTGGTGTACTTAGAAATGGAAGATTTTCCTTCTCCAGCCTGACATTTCAGAACTGCACGGACATCCAAAAAGTGTTGCATAAATTATGGCAGTCGAGAAAGAGGCCCTCAAAATTGAAACACAAATTAATTTCCAACTCACTCCCAAATGAAGTTAGAAATTGGCTATTGACACCTGCAGTTATTTTAAATCTAACTCTGTTGGATTGAGATCCTTGCTTAGGCTTTTAAAACAATCACTTTTATTTAGCTTGTTAGTATCTGTATGTAACACAGATATTTTGAATGTGCATTTAAACAGCGGAAATCCATATCGCGTTGTATAAATGATTGACAGTGGCTGACATAGGTTTATCAAAAGAGCAAAGAAAACAAGACAGCCTTAGCTAAGCACAGAATATATAAGCACAAAATATATAATTTGTATGTGTATAATACATACAGACACAGAAACATATACACACAAACAGGTACATAAATAAGTAGCAGTAGTATCAATACAGCCAATGTTACTGATGTTATTGTTGATCAATTCATTGCTCACAGATTCAATATATGGATTAACATTTTTAGCCTATTGGTCCCTAATGGCTTTTTTGTTTGCCTTTCTCTTCACATGGAGGGAAAATTTAAAACTGCCAAGGCAGTATTTCAGAATCAGCAATATATTTTCAAATTACTTCTTATTTGCAACACTGTTCTTTCTATCACTAATGGCATTTACTAAATGCCATTGATAGCATCACAAAACCCTGACTAAACATTTCAAACATTTGCCTGGTTTGGTGATAATTCAAAATGATTAATAAAGTGGCTGGGAACATCTTCTAACTCTGGAAGTTCTTTGAGTCATGACACTCTTACAAAGTGAATTATAATCAGTTTTCCAGGCTCCAAGGTAAGTCCTAGAAAATTTCTCACCAGTCTTGGTGCAGCAACTGCCAGGAAATTTGTACTGTACTATATATAAAATATATCTTTGAAGGAGGAATACAAAAATAATTTTGCAAGACTCATTATGGGTTTACTCCATTTTTTAAAGAAAAAAATAACTAGCACAGTACACACACTCTTCATTGCTCTACTTGTCTGTGGAAGAGCTCATATGCTTCTAATGTTGTTCTTCACAGAAATGCCTTACATTAGAACATGGGTGTCTAATCTTTTAGCTTGCCTGGGCCACACTGAGTAAAGGGGAATTATCTTGGGCTGCATATAAAAGGACAGTAACTATAGCTAAAAATCACATAATAATATCAAAATTTTACAATCTTGTGGCGTCGTTTTACTAACTGTCTGCAGGCCATGGGTTGGGTACCTGCTTTAGATTAAAATTAACCTAGCATTTTCTGCTTTTAGTTACTCAGTTTAATAGAACTTGGTTTAATGGATTTCAAGAACAATGGCCATTTTTTTTTCAATCTGACTTTATTCCTACCTAATTATCAAAATGTGGTGATGTTTTAAGATGGCTCCATCATTGTGCTTGATTTATTCTCGCCTGTATCTGGTGGTTTGTATTTTAATAATGACTGCTTAATATGGCTTACTAATTATATACATATGCATATACATATGAATATGATAAACTAATTAATTAATTAATTAGGTGGCATTGTCGATTTATTTGAGGCTTTACCACAACTCATACCATTCATGTCAGTTATGTAATTGTGTAAAAGAGACAAATTGATACAAATGACCCACATTCAGATTTAACAGGCACTCCCATCTTGTTCATTAAAGTCATGGTTTTACTAAGACGACGATTTTGCACTCTTGATTTGGATCAAGGCCACCGCATAATATATAGGAGAGCCGGAACCCTTTCCTGCTCCACTCTTGTGGAGTTTGTTTTATTCCGCTTTAGATCAAAAGAGAAATGGAGAAAGAAGTTAATCAACAGTCCAAAGATCAGCAAGAGATCAAAAGGAAAGCGAAGAACACTAACTCATATTCCAAGAAGGGATGATTTGGAATCCAAGGGCATCTGAGATCATCAGCAAAAATCACCACTGCCAAGCTTGTCTGCTTGCCACTAAAAGCTTTCATAATTCACTGTCCAATTTAGTCTAAGAATGTCTCTTTCTGTCTTTCTTTTCCTTATAACTGAGTATTCCTGTAACTCTCAATTGCCTGCCTCTGGGGTTTCCTGGCATTTTAGAGGCAAGAGCATCCACCTTATATAAGTGCCCCGGGGTTGGGATTCTACCAGTTCGCACCTATTCTCCAGAACCGATTGTTAACATTCTAAGCAGTTCGGAGAACCGATTGTTAGAAGAAATTACTGGACTAATCCTGTAAGGAAGGCAGGAAGGAAACATTCTGGTGTTGCTTACAGAAACTGCCTCTCCCTTAACCCTTATTACATTCTTGGCAGGACTAGACTTCCTGTCTCAGGAACTTCTCTGGAGGTTTTTTTACTTCCTTTGCTGGTACTTTGCTTGTGTGGAGTGACCATTCAAAGTTACAATGGCACTGAAAAAAGTGACTTATGACCATTTTTCACATTTACGACTGTTGCAGCATCCCCAAAGTCATGAGAGGCCAGGCGAGGAGATGCGTGCCTCGATGTGAGTGATATTGACTTGGCCACACCCATCCAATAACATGCCCACAAAGCCACGTCCACCTGGTCACATGACCACCAAGCCATGCCCACCACCTAAGCCACGCCCACAGAACCAGTTGTTAAAAAATTTGAATCCCACCCCTGATGTGCCCATGTGTGTTTGTGTGTATGTGCGCACATATAAACATATATGCAGCAGCAAGGATGCAAGATTGAAACTGGAAAAAAGCACTATTGTACTGTGTTTCCCCTAAAATAAGACCATGTCTTATATTTTTTTTGCCAAAAAAGGCACCAGGTCTTATTTTCAGGGATGTCACCCACTGACTAACCTCATCACCCTGCTGTCAGAGGCCTTCGGGAACTTCTTCTGCAGCTGGCAAGGCTTTCCTGAAGGCCTCTGTAGCTGATAACAGAGCTCTGGATTGATCTGGATCTTTGTTATCAGCTACAGAGGCCTTCAAGAAAGCCTTGCCAGCCTTGCCAGTTGCAGGAGAAATGGGCCAGCAAGGCAGGTGTCGGGGTGTGTGAGACCTGGCTACAACTGTCCAAAGGTAAATAGTAGGACAGGTCCACCCACGCCCATCCCCACCCTAGCTTAATTTTTACCTGTGCACTCTGGAGTGGGTGGGATCTTAATTAGGGCTTATTTGGGGGGGGGGGGTTAGGGTGCATGTGTAAAAATCAAGCTAGGACTTACTTTCAGGTAGGTCTTATTTTTAGGGGAAAAGGGTCGCATACGCACCACAAATTGGTGGATCTTGCAATGTTGACGGCATAAATCTGTTCTTTTCATCATGACAGTGGCAACAAGATCCTGCAAATGCTATTTCTTCTGGAGATTGGTATGATTGTAGCCTCCAAAGCAAGCCAGACTTCTGTTGTACTAGTGCAGACACGATAACCCAAGTGAAATCTCAGGATTCGATCTTATTCTTGAAGGAAAAAATTTGTAATGTATTATAATAACATTCTCCTGCAATCAAAATGGCAGCAGTTCCCGTTTTTCCCCCCTTTTAATGAAAACTCATGATGGGGGAAATTTGTAAGAGGAGCCTTCAATCTCATGTCAACATTGTAGGTAAATCATATTAAAGGAGGGAGCCACTTTGGTTTATTCAGAAATGGTTGCCAGTTGTATTATACCTCTATCTTGACTTGGATAGCATTAAAACCAAGGAAGAACTATTGTTAAACATTGGTTGACATTTTCAGAAGATGACCACTGGTCTTGCAAAAGAAGACTATAACTGCTTCTCCACAAATGCACACTCAAGAGGTACGGAGCTGGCTACTTTGTCCTCAGAAGGTCTTCTGCAGAAAGCCTACCTTACAAAAAATGCTATGTTCCCTGAAGAGGGAAATTTGGGCAATCCTCAGTCTACAATCATTTGTTGGCGACTGTTCCAAGTTACAGGGCTGCAGTGTAACTTGGTAGTGTTTCCAAGTGTTGACGGTGCTGAAGAAATAGTTACACCAGTGCTCAAAACTCTAGCTATCTCATCACCTCCAGAGCCATGTGATCACCATTTGCAAGCTTCCCCTGCTGGCCTCCCCAGAAGTTATTGGGGAAGCTGGCAGGGAAGATCGCAAGTTGCTGGGGCAGATTTTGGTTATCATATTGTATTCTTCTTGTTGTTGTTACTCCTTTGTCATTGTTTATTTCATTGTTCTATTATTTTACTTCCGTTTACACTCTTTTCATTGTTCTTCCTTTTTAGGATTGTAAGCTGCCTAGAGTAGCCACGGCAATTTAGGCGGCAAATAAAACTAACAAATAAATAATAAATAAACCTCCCTCACTTAGGGACTCTTCTCCTCTACCAACCACTTGTACATCTTTACACAATCTCCTTGACTTGCGTTACACCCCCACATACCTTCCCTAACCCATGCAGCACCCCTTGTGGCCCTGACTCACACACACCCTCCCTGACCCACACTACACCTTTTGTGACTCTCCTCACAACTTCCCTGACTTGCAGAGCACCTCTTGTGCACACTTCACACCAGGGATGGGCTTCAAAATTTTTAGCAAACAGTTCTCTCCCTGGTTGCTGGGTGAGTGCAGCTGTGGTGGGTGTGGCCTAGTTGGCCTCCTACACCACCGGGGGGCGGGGGGGAGAGGCATTTTTACCCTCCTCAGTCTCTGGGGCTCTCTGCAAGCCGGAAATGGGTCCATTTCCAGCCTTCCCGGACTTCCAGGAGGCCCGTTTTTCAGCCTCCCAATGCGCCCTACACTTACCTGCATCCAAAACAGGCCACGTGGGGACTCCTGGGAGGAGAGAGGCCAGCCAGGAGTGGGATTTGGAGGTTCTCTGAACTGCACAGAATCTTAGTTAGGGGCTCTCCAGAACCCCTGCGAACCCCCAGCAGCCCAGCCCTGTTTCACACCCTTTTTGAGCCACCCTTGCACGCTCTCTCCAACCTACATGGTAACTCTTGGACATCATCCCCAACCCATGCAGCTTCTCACACATATCCTCCCCAGCTCACCCACACCCCTCACACCCTTTCCGATCCACGATCCATACGGCATCCTTTGCATTCTTTCCCACATCTGGAGGCATCAGACACTTATCTACCTGCAGGCCTCCACCAGGTCTTCAGGCCTCCCCTTCCCAGGGATGGTTGTTGCGAAGTTTAAAGGCAAGTGGCTTCTAAAATGGAGGCTGCTGCAGTCATTCTGAAGAATAGCTCAGGGCTTTGAAAAGCTATTGAAGAAAGCCAAAGAAGGCCAAATTGCTGACCGAAAACGAATAAATCAGAAAGTCAGAAGAATGGCATCTGTTACCATCCTTTCAAAGGCTATTTTCCCCCTCCCTCTTTTTCTTGTCAGTGACCAAAAAAGCTCTTAGGCAAAAATGGTTGCTCCTAAGTGGCTTCTGAACAAGCCTTCCTTAATTACTTTAAAGCCTCTGCCGTTCAAATGCTTGGAAAGTTCCTTCTAATAATAACAGCAGATTTAGTCAGGCAGTCAGGGTGGTCTTTGTACTTGAGAGCCCTTTGAAAATTCACAGCCTGCAGTCAGCTTGACATGTCAAGGTCTACAGAGTCAGAAAGCGAGAGAAAAACAGTGTTTTGAAAGATCTGCAAAGTACACGCCACTCAGACAGCACCCTCACAACTAGATACTTTGACTGAGATTACACTTCCTGTCAAAAAAATGAAAGTTTTAAGCCATTTGTTTTATATTCTCTGCAGCAGAAACTCCCCAATGCCCCTTAATGATTGCTGTGAGGGGGGGGGAATTCCTCCTTTAATGTTTCGTGAGGATAAAGAAATAAAAAATAAAACAAAACATGATTGCTTCTGAGTAATTATTCACAAGAGGCAGTTCGTGGGGCCTGAGGGGAAAAAAAGAGCCCGAAGCCTTCAGATTTGGAAGGATGATCATAAGTAAAAGCAATCAGGTATAATATTAAGAAGCAAAAATTAAACAGTTTATGGAAGCTGGCACCAATTATTTCCAACAAACAAGTCTACAACCAATCTTTTGAACTGTTCTAATAACCATTTCAGTGAGGCTTTAAAAATGCCTTTGTTAATATTTTACAATCACGACATCGGTCCAGGAGTGGGACAGGCGCTAACACTTGTGTGACACCCTGTCCTTTTTCTTGATAAAGATTAAGCATTGGAAGTTGAAAGCGAAAATAAGAGAGTACATTAAAAAAAATTGGACAAAAACAAAGTTGATATTAAAGCAGGAGAGTGTAGCTCTACTAGCCTGATGCAAGTCTGCAGCTACGCATAGTTATTTCCCACAGCAGCCTTGATCATGCCTCAAGGAAGCCAATGGTAGGTGAGCAGCTGCCTGAGGAAGACGAAGGAATCCCCCTCATGTGGCCAGTCCTAGTCCTTCCAACCCACTGCCACCCCCTTTACAATCTCTTTGTGCTGCCCGAGGCAGGCGCTGATGAGAATAGAATAGAATAGAATTCTTTATTGGCCAAGTGTGATTGGACACACAAAGGAATTTGTCTTTGGTGCATATGCTCTCCGTGTACATAAAGGAAAAAAATACATTCATCAAGAATCATAAGATACAACACTTAGTGATAGTCATAGGTTACTAATAAGCAGTCAAATCATACTAGGAAACAAATAAAACAATATAAATTGTAAAGATACAAGCAACACGATTATAGTTATAAATGAGAAGAGATAGGTACTAGGAAGGATAAGAAGAATAATAAGGATAAGAAGAATACAGTCTTAGTAATAAGTTGACAGTGTTGTGGGAATTAGTTGTTTAGTAGAGTGATGGCCTTTGAGAAAAAAACTGTCCTTGTGTCCAGTTGGTCCGGTGTGCAGTGTCCTATAATGTCATTTTGAAGGAAGAAGTTGAAACAATTTATGTCCAGGATGTGAGGGGTCTGTGGATATTTTCACAGCCCTCTTTTTGACTCATGCAGTATACAGGTCCTCAATGGAAGGCAGGTTGGTAGTAATTGTTTTTTCTGCAATCCTAATTATCCTCTGAAGCCTGTGTCTGTCTTGTTGGGTTGCAGGGCCAAACCAGACAGTTATAGAGGTGCAGATGACAGACTCAATAATTCCTCTGTGGAATTGAATCAGCAGCTCTTTGGGCAGTTTGAGCTTTCTGAGTTGGCGCAGAAAGAACATTCTTTGTTGTGCTTTTTTGATAACATTTTTTATGTTAGATGTCCATTTTAAGTCTTGAGATATGATAGAACCTAGAAACTTGAAGGTCTCTACTGTTGATATTATGTTGTCTAGTATGGTAAGAGGTGGTTGTATAGGAGGGTTTCTCCTAAACTCTACCACCATTTCTACAGTTTTCAGTGTATTTAGTTCAAGATTGTTTTGATTGCACCACAAGGCTAGTTGTTCAACCTCCCATCTGTATGCAGATTCATCGTTGTCTCGAATGAGACCAATCACTGTTGTATCATCTGCAAATTTCAGTACCTTAACAGAGGGGTCTTTTGAGATGCAGTCATTGGTATATAGAGAGAAGTGGAGAGAGCACACAGCTTTTGGGGGGCCCTGTGCTAATTGTACAGGTATGTGATGTGATTCTGCCTAGCTTCACCTGCTGCTTCCTGTCTGTTAGGAAGCTTATGATCCATTTATAAGTATGGTCAGGAACAGATAGCTGTTTAAGTTTAGTTAGATTATACAGGGGTCTTCAAACTTGCCAGCTTTAAGACTTGTGGACTTCAACTCCCAGAATTCTTCCTCCAGTCATGTTAGCTCAGGAATTCTGGGAGTTGAAGTCCACAAGTCTTAAATTTGCCAAGTTTGAAGACCCTTGTTAGAAGAATATCTGGAATGATGGTATTGAATGCTGAGCTGAAGTCTATCATGATGAAGTTTATCATCATGAAGTCATGATGATAAGAAGATACATACAAGAGATTATAGTGACCAACTCAGGAGGAGGTGGCATAGCATCTGAGCACTTCTGTTGGTCAGCTCCCCTAGGTAACCTGGAAATCAATTTCATCAGAAGTCCTCAATTTACAGCAGTTTATTTAGTGACCATTCAAAGTTACAACAGCGTTGAAAAAAGTGACTTAGGACCATTATTCGTACTTATGATCTTAGCAGCATGGTTACATGATCAAAATTCAGGCACTTGGCAACTGGCTCATATTTATGACGGTTGCAGTTTTCCGGGGTCATGTGAGCCCCGTTTGTGACTTCCTGACATGCAAAGGTAATGGGGAAGCCAGATTCACTTAACAACCATGTTACTAACTGAACAACTGCATTGATTCATTTAACAATGGTGGCAAGAACGGTGGTAAAATGGAGCAAAATTCATATAAATGTTTCACTTAGCAACAGAAATTTTGGGCTTGGTTGTGGTTGTAAGTCAAGGATTACTTGTACTTTTATTGAGATTGGCTATAATAGCAAAGTCTTGCAAACCTGATCACCTCCTTCCCCTTCTTGTACTTCTATGAATTAGGGAGGTGTCTCAGCTGCTCCTCAATGTTATCTGTTAACTTCAACTCCCAGAATTCCCCAGCCAGCAAAGAATTCTGGAAGTTGAAGTCCGCCAGGCTTAAAATTGTCAAGGTTGGAGACCCTTGGCTTACAGGACATGCTTGGAGCCTGGCCTGGCCTGCAACTCACATTGAATGGGAGGGGAAAATACTGGCTGTGACATCTTTAGTTTGATTCAAGAATCTGTCTCTCTCTGTAAACGCCTTTGATTCTGCAATAAAAAAAGCTGGCAAGGGTAGCTCTATCATTCTTTCACAGCTTGGCACCATCGCAAGTCTTGCTGTACCTGTAAGTTCTTTCAAAAAAGCAGAAAATAACAATTATCTGTGGAGCCGAATTCCTTCAGGGCAGAGGTGGGATTTAAAAATCCCAGCAACCTGATTCGCTGCCCAGTTGCTGGGTGGGCGTGGCCATAGTGGGCATGGCCTACCGGAACATCCTATTTCTGGTTTCCAATGGGCCTCCAGAACCTGGGGGGAGGCCATTTTTTCCCTCCCAAGGGTCCAGAGGCTTCCCCCCCAGGCCTCTGGGAGGGTGAAAACAGCCTCCCCTGGGCTCTGGAGGCCCTCCGAAAGCTGGAAACAGGCCCGTTTCCAGACTTCCGGAAGGCCTGTTTCCCCCCCTCCCAGAGCCTCTGCGCGGACTCTGCACTTACCTCCATCGAAAATGGGCCGCATGGAGATACCTGGGAGGGGAGGGGCAGGGCAGGCGGGGACAGCCGGTTGGTTGAAATACCAGTTTGGCAAATAAGATGTAACTTTAACATCCAGTTCTCCTGAACCGGTCTGAACCGGTAGAATCCCACCCCTGCTTCAGGGGGGACAGAATGGGAGGGGGCCATGCGCTCCTTGGCCTGAACACCATGACCTCTGGGCTGATGACACCTGCCCAGGTGTGATGTTAGTATAGGGGGATAGACAATACTTTACACTGTGCAGTTGGAGCAGTGGTTCCCAAACTTTTTCAGTCCACCGCCCCCTTGGTGCTACAAACTCATCCTTGGTGACCCCCACCCAGGGGTGGGATACAAATTTCTGTGGGCGTGGCCTAATTTGAGGGCATGGCTTGCTGGTCATGTGATTGGGTAGGCATGGCTTGGATGGTCACATGACCGGGTAGGTGTGGTTTAGTGGTCATGTGACTGGGTGGGCGTGGCCAGGTGACTGGCAAACCAAATACAAGTGGTCCTCACTTAATGGCCGGTTGTTTAGCAAGTGTTCTAATTTATGACTGGCCTCCCCAGAGCTACTTAATCTGTATTTGGAGTTTTGACAGCCATGCACACACATACACACACACACTCCCTTCTAACCCTCCTGGAGCAGGTCATTGGACTAGAATCAGCAAAGTATCTCTGATTAGATTCTAGTAGTGAATAAAATCTAATCAGAGATGCTTTGCTGATTCTTGTTGATTTGTTTTATTTTTATTTCTTTATTTTATGTTGCTGAATTGCATTGACATGTGTCCCTTCTTGTGCACAACTCAGAAGCTTTTGTGATTCTTTGCAGCAAAATTTCCCGACCTCTGGCTTTGCTCTACTTTTCAAACGTGCCGCCACTGCGGCATTCTAGGTGCTGGCCCTGCAGGTCCACCGCATTGAGCCCCTTGCACCGCTCCATCAATGGGGTGAGCCTGTGGTGCCAGTGCCTCGAACGCTCCCCTGCCACCTCTTAGCGTCCCCAAGGTGGTTGCAGAGGGGCGCTAAAAGGCGGCAGGGGAGTGTTTGAAGGTCCGGCACCTCAGGCTCACCCCATTGACTGTTGCACTGGTCTGGAGCCGGTGCCTTGAATGTGGCAGCCCGTTGGGAAAGTAAAGCAAAACCACCACCATCGCATTCGATGAATGCCATTGACTGTTGCACCGGAATGGTGCATCAGAGCTGCCACATTCGAGGCGCCGGATCCGGAGCGGTGCAACAGTCAATGGGGTGACCCTGCAGGGCCGGCACCTTGAACGCCCCCCTGCTGCCTCTTAGCACCCCCTTCCAGCCCCCTTGCCTCTTAGCACCCCCCCAAGGCATCCCACTGCCCCCAGGGGCGGTACCTCCCACTTTGGGAACCACTGAGTAGAGGGACAAGACAAAGGCAACATCATGCTACATGACAGGAAGAAATATATTAGAGCATGTTTGCATAATGATTAGGTCAGTAGAGAAATAACCTCATGACTACATAGTCATACAATTTAAAAATGGACAAGGCAGGAAGTGAAATTTCCTTGCTCTTTTTTTTCCCCCAGTTTGCCCCAGAAGAAAAAATACCAATGTGAGTCTTAAGGCCGGTTCACGGTACAATCTGGCGCTGCACATATTTATAAAGCTCAGATATCCTATCTGACTTTATTTATTTTGATGCAAAATATTTCTAATATAGGTCCCCAATTAGCATTAGCTTAAAAAAAAATTGGGGTAGATATGAACCCCCTACCCTCAAAAGAGCTGGTTAAAACCCTTTACTGCTAATATGACAAGACCTCAGAAAGATGTCTTTAATATTTGGTGATTTACACCACTGACCTTTCAGCTGAAATTAAAGGAGGAAGCAGTGAGTGCAAGCATATTCTCCGTCAAGTAGACTTTTCCCCAGAGTGAAAAGAATGGATTGATTTTTTTGGTTTGGGGAATTTAAAATAAAGTTTGTTCCTGTCATGATCAATTTTAAAACATCTTTAATAGATGTTCTTTGCTTCTCATTCATGAAGCAACAAATTAGGGGCAAATTAATTCTGCATTTCCAATTTTTGAAAGGAGGCTTGTAACTGGGGCAATTCTGGCCAATCAGAAAACACTATTCCTCTCCGTTCTATAGATGAAACATGCAAATGCCTGCAGAGTTGAAATGTCAAGGTAAAATGATGCCAATAATGATATAAAATGGAACATTCTCCTTATTCTAGTAATTTGTGAAGCGGGGTTTAAAGCTTTTATGTTTAATCCAGAAAGTCATTTGGAGACATTGATGACATTCAGGATTACTGTAAAGGAGGAAAGAGACACCAATGTCATTACTCACAATGACATCTACTGATGATCTATTGTTAGAATTTATTTTAGGGTCTGTATCTTACTTCAGTTATATTACATTGCTTGAAATGAGAATGCATTTGCGTATTTTAAAATATACCATGTATATATACATACATACATACGTACGTACGTACATATTTGCTACAAAACTATGTGATTGGGCTTAGTTTTGGGGGAGGAAAATAAGGGAAAAAATGTGCCTCTGCCTACCAGCATCCACCGGTATTCATCTGGCCAGCGTCCTGTCAGTGTGTGAGAGAGTTGAGGGCTGTTTGTAAACTGAAGCTGTATTTGCTGTGTGAGCAAGAAGAAGACAGCAAGGAGCCTGGGTGTGGCTTAGCTCAACTGTTCTGTACTAAAGTTGGTTTCTGCTATAAAACTAAAACTGAAACTCCTCTGCTTGTGTTTTGCATTTGGAACAGATTTCTTTTCAGGTGGGGGAGGAGTAGAACTCCTTAGCATCAGAGCGTGTTAATAATAATATACGAAATACTAATGCTCTGAGGGTCATATCGAAAAATCCTTTCTTAGTGAGCACCTAGAAGCCAAGAGGAACATAGGTGCCAAATTTCTAGAGAGGCTTCCCTGGGGCAAGCCTGAGGGAGATAAGGGGATAGGATAGGATAGGCTTCCGTGGGGTAGGCCTGAGGAAGAGAAGAGTTTGAGTGAAAGTAGAGGAAACATTGAAGGAGCAGAGGCTGTGGAAGGAGAGCCCAGCAGGCTGTTCAAGAGAGAGTGAAGAGAGAGAGAGAGAGAGGAAGAGGGTCCAACCAGCCACCTGAATACCACCCCATCATATGACCCGCTTGTTGAAGAAAAGACTAACCGTCACCTCACCACATGACCTACATGCCGAGAGGAGGCTGACCACCACCCCATCATGTGACCTGGCAAGTGGAGGTGCTTCAGAGAGGGACCAGCGTGGACTGTCAGCTATACAAAGAGGGCCAAGAGAACCCGGACTCCAGGGACCCTTACCAGGGTTAGCGCTACACATATATAAACATAATATTTGTCCACCTCCTTTCTCTTCTCCTCCAGATTATCCTAGGCAATGGATGGTTCATTGGAAGAGCTGCCCATAGTGGCAGAAGACAAAGTACTGGCAACAGATAAAACAAAAGGAAACCCAACAAAAACACTCCTTAATTAAAATCTCCTTGAAGGGATATGAAATACCAACAGAGATTTCAGTCACCCCTCTGTCTGATTAGCTGCAACACATCTGCTTAGTTGTCTAGGACCCATCTGTATTGTTAAGAAGAAATTTATTCTGACTACCTGGATTCATAACAAGACAACTCCACGACGGCAGTTTCAGTTTAACTAACATTTGATGCATGCTGATGCACTCCTCTTCGGAGTACATGTATGTGCAGAGACACACATGCTTGCCAAATAAATCTGGGTATATAAAAGCCTATGGAAGAAAAACAGCATCCTGGAAGAAAATCAGATGCATAATAATATCCATGACTGTGACTTATAAATAGGCATAAATAAGGAGAACGTTTATAAAATAGGAAGATGGGTTCACTACAGACACTGCTAGCTTTGATAGAAATCAGAAGATTGCAATCTAAACAATAATATATTGACAAAATGTATATACCAAAGCCAGAGATGCCTGAATAAAGAAGAAATTACACAGAATGGAATAGCTTTATAAATTAAAGAGGCACAGTGTTAAATTGCTGGACTAGGAGTGGGGAAAGAACCAAGTTTGCTTCTTCCTTTAGGCCTAGAAGGTACTTGGATGACTTTAGACCAGTGACTGCATCTGTCCCTGGTAGCTTCACTGTAAGAGCTGGATGGCAGTAAGGCAAAAAATTAAGTTCCTGCAATCATGTGGGACAAACACTAAGAAAAAAACAGAGTTGTTTTATTGGCCTTGTTCAGTTTTGGACTGGTTCATTTATTTTACATATAAATAAATAAGTAGGCAGCCTATTGTCATCAGATAGTCTCAAAAACATAAGTTAAAGATATAACACAAAAAGAGGAAAAAATGCAACCTTGGGGGGGGAAGATGGTTGGGGTGTTTTTTTGGCAGTATGGAACAAAAGTAATGGCGCCCTGCCCAACTTTTCTTTAATGAATGTTTTTCTTTTAAATCTTGCTCAGATATTTTTTTGGGGTGGGGGGAATGGCAGAGGGCAGGAAAAGGGAGCTTCTCGGTGGCTTTGAGCTTTGGCTGCTGGGCTTGGCCAGGATGATGCCCTGTTTAGAGGTTTCTCAAGTTAGACAGCTTTAACATGCATGGACCAATTCCCAGAATGTTGACTGGGGAATTCTAGAAGTTAAAATCCACATTTCCAAAATGTGCCAAGCTGGAGAACCCCTAGCTTAGAATGCTGGACTAGGACCAAAGAGAAACCCACCCAAGTCCTAAGGATGACCGATGAATCTTAGTCACCCTTTCTTAAACTAATCTCCTTCACAGGATTGTCAAAAGGGATTGTCAAACTTTGAGAATGGGACCATATGCAAATATATTTATCAGGGGAGGTAAAAATATCATGCAGCGATCCAGATATGAACTATAGATTTCTGTGACCATATGTCATGATTAAGAGGTCTTCATATACTGTCCATATAAATGCAAGAATCCAATTCATCCATCACACAAAGTGATTCTAAAAATGGTTGTGTACAACTCACCTTTTCAGCTCTTTTCAACAAGAGCTGGAGAAACTTTTTGCACAAATACATAGACTTGCACTGTTGAAGTATCTAGCAAAGATCTTTAACAAAAAAAGAACAAATAATTACAAACTACATTCATCTCCATATAGACCATACAAGGAAGTGATATTTGCAAAAGTCCAGCATTATGAAAGTAAGTCTGAACACCACTGATGTAGCACCTCGCTGTTTTGATCTATGACAATTTCTCAAGTGTGGCCTTGTGCTTTTCTGGCCAGGACAATGACGGAAAAGCAGTTCTGATGGTACACAAAACTGTAAAGCAGAAATTGATTGCAATGGACATTATGTGAGTTGCTGGATCATTCAAGGCACCTCTGATGAAAAAATATTTAATAAAAACATGTTCAGTAAATGGTCTTTCTGTGTTATGTTTCCCTGCCTCTCTGCTTGCGTACTTATACTATATTTCCTTAACGTGAGGGATTTCACAGGAGTACATTCAGGTGTATTTCTGTTAAGTGCAGTTTTTTTTCTCAGACTTAAAATGGAATTCCACAATGAAAAATGACGAGTTTTATACCCCTGAGGATGTAAATGCTTGGTATGAGATAGAATTAGGGTGGGGATGACTTGAGCAGATGGAACAAATATTTCTTTTCAGAAATTATTTGTATACTAATATTCTTTCTTTCCAAATAAATAACTCAAGATGTTTTTATAGGCTAAGGGAATATCCCAATTCAATCACCTTGGTCTGGTTTATATCCAGGGCTATTAAATGATGTTTCATAGACATTTTTTTTAAAAATCCAATTCTTTTTACCCAAAGAACTGTAAGTATTGTTTTTCATATTCTTTAATAAACTTTCAATGCTTCTAATAAAACAGAAAGTCTTATTTACACTATTCATTTGAAATTAATATGACAATTTGGTTTTTAGAATTTGATTCTACCATAGCCTCTTGGGCAAAGTGGTTTATGTAACTTGAACATTTTGTATTCTTTTCAGACAAAAATAGTTTTATAAGACTAGAATCAGTTTAACTTATTTTGAAGAATGCAACTTGTTCTGAACAGAACACAACAGGGTGTGAAAAGACCTTGGAGGTCTTCCTGGTCCAGGGAGGAGACTCTATATAATTTCAGACAAATGATTGTCCGATCCTTTCTTAAAAACCTCAAGTGTTGGAGCACCCACAACTTGTGAAGGCAAGCGGTTCCACTTGGTCAATTGTTCTGTGGGGAAATTTCTCCTTTATTTAGTCTGGGATTCATCAAAGGGGGACAGATTCATATTCCTTTCTTTTTGTAGTTTTGCTGGACAACATAATACCAGAGATTTTATGGTCATCTGCTCAGAACACTCTAGCGATGTGCTTGAGAATGTGATCAGCTGCTGTATGTGAAGCAGGGACTGGGAAATGATGTTCCACATATTATTTCAAGAAAGGAACTGTTTTTCTTTATTTTTTTCTAGCAAATAAATTTTGCAAGGTATATTTCAGTTCTGAAAAGCTCAAGAGCCTGTATGAATACAATGGAAAGAGATGGAATGTCACAATATAAGAAATTAGCTTTCTTTATTGCCATTTTTTTTCACATGCAGGAAATGAAAAAAGCAAATACATTGCAACCTCTTAATACAGGATGTGCTTAGGTGCATTTGTATTAATATAGGATTAATATAGTAGTTGTAGATTTACCACTACTAGTCCCCTGCTAATTTCCAAGACTTGTACAGAATCTGGTTGTCAGCAGCAATTCCTTTAAAACAAAAGTAAGAAAACTGGTGCCGCTTTGTGCCAAACAACTCCACATTTTTGCTGTTGTCTCCATTTCAGTATGCTCATTTTCACTGGGCGTGAGATGGGATCCCCATGACTGAAACAGAGGAAAGGAACAGGAGTCTACCCAAATCAATGGTTGGTTTGCTTCCCTTGTCCAAGACCTAATGTTTATCTGCAGCCATGCCACTGACTGCATCAGAAGAAAGACTGCACAGCAGGGGTGGGTTTCTACCGGTTCTGTCCACCTCTGCAGAACCGGTAGCTCTGAAGAGCAGCAGACATAGAACCGGTTCTATGTCTGCTGATGTTTTTGCTCACCCGCCTTCCGGGGCTCTTACCTGACCTTTATTTCCTGATTTTTTCAACTTCAGCTGCCGTGTGAGGCACAGCTGCAGTTAAAAAAGCAGGAAAAAAGGGCTTTTTGAAAGGCTGCTTCTCTGCACGCAGCATGCTGATGACGATTTACAGGTGCACCGGTAGAGTGCAGGGAAGCACATCGTAAATCACCAAACCTCGTATATATGACCGGACTGGTAATTAACCCTGTCGGATCCCACCCCTGCTGCACAGCCTTCCGTTCCAGCCTCTCCATGTACTATGGATTTTGTGATCAGCTACAAGAGAAGCAATATTCTTTCTAAAATATTTTAGTGCTCTGTAGCAGCAAGCTTTATATAACTTCCTAGTTCATCAAGCTCAACAATCAGCCTTTGACGCAGATGTTGCTGATTGAAGAATGCAGCAAAGACCAACCGCTTTCTGTGCTTTTTGTTTTGTAAGCCCACAAACACAAAGATATTTTTTTTTTTAAAGATGAAAGGTTAGGCAAATAATTAAAAGCTAGATGTAAGTATTTTGAAAATGGATTGCTAAAAGAAATCTTGTTTTGATATCGTACCTGAACAGGCCAGTTTATTTGTTAAAACAGCACTTCACATGCGTTTGGATGCATTTTAAGATCTGCCACCGGACTTTAATATTTATGAAATGTTAATATTCATCAGTAATGAGTATTAGTGAAACAGCAGTGATTACAAAGCAGCTTTCTAGTCCAGGATATATGACTGAAGAATTATAGCAAAACCTACTGGTGATCTTGCAATAATATGGCTGCCTTCCAAAAAGCATTCTGGGGATGGTTTATCCACTACTGTGGAAATCTCATATGAAACAGAGATTTTCTTCCTTTTCCTATGCTCAGTTTGGGGCTAGAACCTCTATTTTACCACCTTGTGTTAATTTTTAGATTCTTTGATGGACAAGCTGCCTCCTTCTTCACTGTAAATTGTATATATGATAATGCACGATCACTGCCTTTATAGACATGCTGTATATCTTAGGGCAACTCATGTTTTCCACCTAAGCTTCCTCTGTCTAGCAACGACATATATTCTTCTGAAAAATATCCTAGGGGTATACTTGGTCTGATTATGTGTTTTAATCCTTGTATGCCACTCAGAATCACTGTTGGGAGGCCATATAAATTATTTAAATATAAACAAACAAATCAAAGATGCACATTCCAAGAGAAATACACGTATATGTGTGTTTTACATTATCAAATATAGTATTTATAACTATTACAACTCTTAAAACCTTTTTTGTGCAGCTCTCTTTCCCTACACGTCCATTTTAATTTGAGCTACTAGAATCTGTTGTATTAACTGGGTACATATGAGAATTATGTTATCTTAGCCAGTATTCGCCAATGTAAGGGGTGGCCCGTTGGCCTTGGTGGAATCTTGAATTGACACACATAACATTCTTTGTTATAAAAATCAAGCTAATATTTTTTTTAAAAAAAATAGATCACCCCATACTAGGAACATCATGTGTGTGGGCAGACCATGCTGCTTTCCCACATGTATTCTGATTTGTAGCTTTTGAAGTTGCCAGCCCTATACATGGGATATGAGAAATTCTATTTTCACTCATACCACAGTGAGAGATTAGCAGCTTGAAATCACTTTGACAGTTTGTTACTCTATTGCATACTGCAGGGAATTTTAATTCCAACCTGTGAAATTGTAATTGCTTCTCAAACAGGACAGAGGAATTCTGGGTAATGGCTCCATCTAAGCTCAATATCAGAATTGTCAGTTGCTGCCACTTTAAATATTACTTGCTGTAATTCAAATATAACTTCAACTTTCCATCTAGGAGTTGGGACTGGGACTGAAACAAACAGGAATGGTCAGATGTCTTAAAATCTACAGCCCAAATGTGACAGAGGTGGCTGATTCAGAAAGTACACCACTCACAAGTTGTTATAAACAATACTCAACAGAGATGGTATTCAGCAGGTTCTGACCAGTTCTGGAGAACCGGTAGCGGAAACTTTGAGTAGCTCAGAGAACAGGCAAATACCACCTGTGACTGGAGGCTTTACAATAGCCTTCCCCTGCCACGCCCACCAAGCCATGTCCACAGAACCGGTAGTAAAAAATTTTGAATTCCACCACTGATACTCAATCTGAATTAACCTTAAAGTATGACTTTAAATGTCCTTAACTGTATACATAAAATTTAGGATTAGGTAATTTTAAAGCAGAATAATAAGATTTTATTATTTACATTTGAAGGGCAAATTAATTTGGCACTTTTATTCTTTCTACAGGCCTCTTTTAAGGTCATGGAGGATATTTTTAAAATATTTTTTGTAATTTTATATAATTCAGTATTGGTACATAATCTCACAAAAACAAAGACTAGATTAAATAAACCGAGTTAGAATTACTAGCTCCTCGTTAATGTCTCCTAGTGAACCTCTTCTCAAGTTTAGGCTAGGAATGATCTCACGCTAGTTGAATTTCCTAGAGAGAATAGTTCAAAATTTTCATCCTCCCCACTTGTCTGCTCTGACTTACTGCCAAGTGTTCTGAAGGGCCTTGCGACCACAAAATAATCCCAGCAGGTAAGTAAAAGCAGATGCTCTGGCTCCTGTCCTGAAAACACTCTATGGTTGTTGGCTTCCACAAAGGCCCAATTCCTATAAAACTCCTGGGACCATCAAGTCTGCTCGATACAGAACTCAGAACTTCCTTGCAAAAACTGGGCCTTTCATTTAATTGGCAATGGATTACAACTTTAGAATATCTGAAGTGGGCTACCAAATTGGAGAGAGGTTTGAGATATTTTGTTGATACGATGAGCTGCACTACATCCTCTGAAGCTTTGAAACTTTTCAAATGTGTTGGACCATAAAAGATTACAACATTGTTCCTCTGTGACTATAGAAGGAAGAGAGAAATTATCTTATGGCAAGGAAGCCTTCCACTGCAACAATCCAGAAAGTTTGATTGCCTGGGAATTTGTATAAACTAGAGGAAATGAATTTATTACATTTTTGCTTAAGGAAACTTTATATGACTCGACAATGCATGGATCATGGAAGGTGAAGAACACTCCATGTGAAAAGCAAAACATTAAAGTCTTTAAATATCGACTCATCTACTTTGTCTCTCTGTGTATTTAAATACCTGTCAGACAATAGTTTTGTTGTTGGTTTGGATCATGGGTGTCCTATGATTATAAAGATATGTATAAGTTTAGCAGCCTGACAATTTTGAGCTAAATATTTTCATTACTGAACAAAGAGTGACTCAAGATGCTTTAACGATCATTTTTAATAAGGGTTCAGGTGAACACAATAACAAGGAATTAGCTGTTATTTAAGAAATATAGTTGTAACTTTCTAAAAACCTCACTGTGCTTATGAAAATGAAGCTATTTTATGAAAAATTGAGATGCTGAAATTTTGATTAAAAAGAAAAAAGAAAACAAAGAATTTCTAGCAGTTCAGGAAAGCTTTATACAGATTCTGATTATCAAACATTAGATTCTGAAGTTCTCAACAGGCAAGCTGTTATCTGTTGATGGAATAAGCATCCAGCACAGTTTTCTATTTAAATGTCTCCATAGTAAAAGGCAATAAGAACTGCTAGAAGAGCCACACTTAGTGACAGCATCTTCAGCATTTTTCCCTCGTGTTGCCAAGGCAACTGCATCACCATCCTGTGGCTCAATTGTACGATTTGCCGCTCAACAGATGGACGGGCTTTTGATTCTGAGTCATTCTCCAGTGCATGTCTGAACTCCTGTGGAGAAATGCAGAAACTGAATTGAGAATAACTGCAGAGAACATTTGGCATATATCAAGCACAAAGGGTATTTTACATTAAGTCTAAATAAGCTAATCCTTCTTTCATTTTACTATAAGTGGAAAAACTTGGTTAATCTCTTTAAACATCCACTGCTAAAACAATACAGCTATCGCTAGCTAGAGGACTAAAATCCCACTGTTTTAAATCATGTCCATTCACTTGTTTTTAGTGTCAGTACAAGACCAAGTCAGTGTTAAAGTGAATCAACAGCATTGCTGTCACTTACACAGTACAGCACAATCAAGTCTGATCATTATTTCTGTCCCACAGTAGGTCCGCCCAGCATGTCCCAATATTATCTTTACCGTTCTTTCCCCCTCTCTCTCAGGAGGCAGCTTCAGTGAAACATTCATCTTATTGATTGGATTGAGAACAACAATGTGATGATCGTGTATATTTATTCACTAGGTAGGAATATGGAGCATATACCTTGGGAAGCTGAGGAGGGAGGCAATTTCCTAGTACCTGAATTTTAAAAGTATGCCACTGGATACCTGTGCATACTTTCGTAAGGAGAGTGATATGCATGAGGTTCATCTGATACAGCTTTGATAGTATTTTAGTAACAAATCCTTCCTGGTTAAATTCCACTCTCTGCCTTACTGGCTTGATCAGACTATACAAGTGAGATCTGAGTTTCATACATTCTCAATCTGGTTCATATTTCTTTTTCTTTGTGGATCCATCCGATTTTCCTGCGCTGCCAAAAACATTTAGTTGCCCTTCAATGCTTATGTTGTTTCTCAACCTTTCTTTGAATGGTTTTCTTTTACTTAATCTGGCCCCTTTTCATCCTTTGCTATTGCATGATTTTCCTTTCTTTATCCCAGCTAAGCTACTTCTGATATGATTTCTACTGAGTGCACAATTCGATATCAGACTCGGGTTCTACAGATATTCTCCACATCTCTTGAACAGCCCTCAGAAGGTAACTGTCCTTTCATCTACTTTAGAGGTTATTTTGTTTCTCCAATTAGAGTTTTCCTGAATGAAATAATAGATCTCATTTATCATTTCCAGCAGGGGGAATTGGTAGGGTGTTGCATGCACAGTGGCATCACACCAGATCTCTACCAGATGATGTCCTCTTGAAAAGAAGTCAAGTACAAAGATTCCATTAAGAAGAGACAATTACAGAGCAATAGCAGATATAGGCTTTTTTTTTCATTGCTGCCAGAAGCATTAAATGTTTGTAAAGAGAAAGATCGGGTACATTCAGTAATAATAATAATAATAAAAAACCCAGAGTGAAATCACAGAAGGGAATTCTGACCACCTGGTCATAATGGCCCCTTGTCCTTCCAGCTGAATGGCAGTTATGCCCCAGGTCTTTTCCTTAATAATCTGTAACAACTAATCTAACACAGCAAGCAATTTCCATATCCATTTCTGCCTAGCCTGGAACAGCATTAGTAGAAAACTGAAAGATCATCCACGAATGTGCCTGCGCCCAGAAAAAACAACAACACAACAAGCAAAATGACTGAACTCATTAAGGAAGAACTGCTAAGAAGTGTTTGGCTAAAGCAGGGGTCCTCAAACTTAGCAACTTTAAGACTTGTGGATTTTCAAAGCCGGCTGAGGAATTCTGGGAGTTGAAGTCCACAAGTCTTAAAGTTGCCAAGTTTGGAGACCTCTGGGCTAAAGAATGGCAAGCTTAGGAAGGACATGATTTCCCTGGAGTTTTGAGACAAGAACCCTGCCTGAAGAAAGATCCCCAGACAATGGAATGGAGAAGGAAGTGAAAAAGTTCCTGTAATGGGGCTCATTAAATCAGTAAAAAAAAAAAAAAGAGGAAGAACATAGGTTCATGGCCTCTGCTATCTATGCAATGATTGACAATAGGGAAAAAAAAGATGAATCTGAATTCTTAGTATAGGGAGACAAATATGATTTAACCTGTGGCTCCTATAATTGGAATATAGAAACCGAAGGATTTAAACAGGAACAACAGAAAACAAGGAGTTTGAGTGAAGCTTCACTTCCACAATAAAGAAGTTATTGGTTAGTGTCCTCCTCTTCCTCCTTTATTAACTCTGACTTTTTAAACTTTATTTGCTGCTTTTTAAATTAAGACCCTCAGATAAGGATCTTGGAAAACTTTCTGTGTGAGAATCTGAGGGGCAGCTATCATTCAGAATAAAACGTCGTGGGATGGATCTTAGTCCTTCAGTCATAAGCTGAGAGTCTTTTAATTGTGAGTTTAGGACTTTGGGTTCACTAATTGAGTGGGAATTTGATTCTGGGTTTTTGGCATCCACAATCTTGATACCCTTACTCTTTCCTGAATGGTGATAATCGGAGTAAAGGATTGTAGTTTTGCCATCCCACATGCACACATATAGCAGCATGCATGGTTAGACTTTAAAAAAAGAAGTTGACTATATTAGAACATTAGCTAAGCTGGTACGGTTACTTGCAGAAGATCTCTAGAAATCTGGCTCAACTGTCTGTTCCCCCAAATCCTGATTTTCCTTGAAATACATTTGCAGCATCCACAGCCAACTTTAGGTTAAGGCCAAGCAGGCACTGGCCCAGGATGCCAAAGCTTATGGGGTGCCAACACTGTCCCTCTTTCCAAAGCATTATAAAAATGCAAATAATTGTATTGGCGGGTGATGGTGCCATCATTCCATGTGGTTTCATGGTGCCATAGACCCTTAAACTGATACCGGCAGTAATGATCAGGTTTCAATTATGTGTTTTCTGAGATGGCGTCAAACATGCTGGATGCAGCCCTGACACCTGTTTGCATCAATCTCTTATATCTTCCTGTATTGAGCTCTTGAGAGAACCCACTCAAATCCCCAGCATCTTTAGAACTCTGCTTAGCAAAGGATTTGGCAAGAAAAATAGCAATTAAAGTCAGTGATGGAAGTTAGGTAGGAGAGCAAGGTCGGCAGAGACACATCCTTTTAAAATTTCTAGGGCAGGGGTCAAACTCGATTTCATTGAGGGCTGCATCAGGGTTGTGTTTGACCTTGGGAGGCTGGGGTGGGCATGGCCAGCTCGACATCACTCATGTCGGTGGTGCCTCTAGTGGCCTGAGCACTCTGCAAGAGAAAATGGAGCTTGGGAGGGCCGCATGCAGCCCTCCCGAGCTTCATTTTGACTGGCAGAGACACTGCAGGCCGGTCCTTCATTGCTTCCAGGGAGGCCCCGCAGGCCAGATCTAAGCACCCTGTGGGCCGCATTCAGCCCGTGGGCCTTGAGTTTGACACCCCTGCTCTAGGGTAACCATAAGTGATGATGCAAAGATTAACTATGGTGTCAGGGACTCAAAGAACCTATGGAAAATTACTTTGAAATGTGGGGAGAAAAAGAAACCCAGTACATAGTCCAAGGAAATAATCAGGTTCATATCTACATCTACCAGTCACAAGAAAGTATTAGAATTCATCATACAATATTACTTAAATAGATGGTTATTTCTGTGTCGTGACGGTGAGAGTAATTAAAATAAATTGCCTAATGAATCTTGAAAAATTAATAACTGGTTACAAGTATTCCATTCCCAGAGTCAAAGCTAATTAACCTTTATATGAAGAAATAAACTGGAAACTACAGAGTATCAGTTATTAAACATTTTGCTAATTTGCAACAAAAGCTATTTCATAATAGATTTCATTTGGTAGACTGATTAAATTTGGAAGAAAAGCTTGCACATAACAGTATTCATTTGTGGCATCAGTTATTTCCTTGGATGTCTCCTTTAAAAAAAATTAAATTCTTTTACCAATTTACAGTACACTCTAGATTAAATAAATGCATTTGGGTCCCTAAACTAACATTTCATAATTTCACAAGAACAAGCGTTCCATTTAGATTGCAATGATATACACATTAACAAGGAAAAATTCAGTAGTACTTATTTTTAAAATATATGTACCATATTTTGAAAAGACACGTATAGAGTTTCAGTGTTAGTCTTTCGCTCAATATGAAAATAACTCTCGCTCTTTTGACTATGAATTTT
The DNA here is from genome assembly GCF_049901735.1 of Notechis scutatus. NCBI lineage: Eukaryota > Metazoa > Chordata > Lepidosauria > Squamata > Elapidae > Notechis > Notechis scutatus. Next base: position 146,798,164 of record NC_142011.1, on the reverse strand, counting down.
ATTATTATGTCAAAACATCACCGATGGATTAGAAAATCAAACTTCACAATATTTTGATTTGACAAAAAGCACTACTGGATATTCTCCAAAGCATTATTAAAGAACAACAAAAATGTATGTCTGAGGAAAAAAAACCCAGCTGTATAGTTCTGGGAAAATATAAAATATGAACAAGGACCCCCAGATTTGTATTAAAATGTGGAAATGATGACTGAGAATTCAATGCACGAAGAATACAGGCTGCCCAAGAAAAAGGAATATTCAGAAATACTGAAGTTGCTCTTGTACTTTAGACCATTATGGATGACTCCTTGGTTCTATAGGAGCTCAGAAAGGAGCTAGATAAGATTGAACAGCAATTCCTCTATTTCACCAATGGAGACTTTCATCTCCTAGACTGGCAGATAGGCCCCCTAGCTATACTTTTATATGCAGATGTCATGATATTTTCCAGGCTTTAATTGGGCTGTAGAAATGCTTACAAATCTTCACCTTTTGTTCAGGAAAATATTCAAACATAAATTACCAAAAAAACAAAAATAACTCTTTGCAAAAAAAAAAAAAAAAAAAAGAACTTCTGTGACAATAGTGTCACAACTAAGTATGCTTCATTTTTAATTACGTGGGGATAGCCTTTCATAAGCTTTATTAGCTCAAGGAAACAATAACTCAAAGAAGTGATAGAGATTGGAGAAGCATGGCTGCTATCCTATAGTTTTTCTGCACTAGTAAAAGCCACCCTATCCTATCCGTGCACAATGAATAAGCCACTGCTTCGTTTTTAAATAGCTTAAACTAAAATAGTAGCTTATTTGTTATGCGTAGTTCAAGCACATGCACATTATACACATTATGGATCTCCGAAACAGATGCGATTAAAATTCTACGGCCATCTACTTAATGGTCTGACGTGTAACAAACACAGTACTATGTTCAGAGAAACTGACAATGGCTACAATTAAGGAGGAACAAGAATCTACTGTTTAAAGTATTAGTTAAAATTATTCATTTTTCCAACTTGTTAATTGTTTTAATCTTACATGATAGTTTTCATTCTACCAGAATAGAGCATTGCCTCCCCACACCATGGCTTTATAGGTATGGATTCCACTTCTTAATATCACAAATACTTGTAAGTTAGACAGTGGTGGATGCTCAAATCATATACATTTTACATCTTTAACAATTTCCATACAAATACCATCCCTGAATTTATTTTTTATTTCTATGAGATTTCATTGATGAATAAACGAAATACCTTAACAGTGTTATGCTTTTATGCCTTCTCTCTGGCTTTGTTGGAAGGAAGATACTATAATGTTCTTGTATGAATGGACTCTATGAAATGGGCAATTTAGGTAGTCCCCATGTAGTCTATTTTTCAGCAACCATTTGAAGTTACAATGCTGCTGTTACTTACTGAGGTCTTCAAAGTTGCTGTCCTCACCATGTCCCCTTGGTCATGTGAACACAATTCGGGCACTGTAACTTCCTTGCAAGGATGACCTCATAGTTTCCCACGATCACCATTTCCAGCTTTCACTGTTGGCTTCCAACAAGCAAAGTCAATGGGGAAGCCAGCAGCAGATGGCACAGGTGTCAACTCATAAAACAGGGTTTTCTTAACGACAGCAACCAGGACTACTGGAACTGCTATCATAAACTGGCATGGCTAAGTGACATCACAACTTATGACCGTGTCACTTAGTGACAGAGTTCCTGGTCTCAATTACTGTTGGTAAGTGAAGACTACCTATAAAGCCATGCAGAAAAGGGAACATCTTTTGACAGCTGGGCACATGCTTTCACTAAATGGTGAATTCAGATCAAATTACTAAAATAGATAGACAGACAGACAGACAGACAGACAAACAGATGATAGACAGAAAAACAGACAGACAGACATAGGTAGGTAGATATTTGAAAGAAATATATTACTGTGTACGAATAAGCCAACCAACAAAAACTATAGCTGAAACTGTCATAAGCTGTTGTAACTCTGCAGCACCTACATTGTGGATATTGTTTGTTATGTTTCCTAATACAATTATGAAAATATTAGAATGCAGTACTTATTCTGATCTAACATTGTTTCTTCCAGTTTATGTTAATTAAAGCATAACTCAAGTAATACACAGAACATTTTCTTTGCAAAATATTGGAAAAAAATCCTTATAAATATTTGGTTAGAAAAATAGAGGAATATGAATAATAGAACCACAAAAATAGCTTCTCCAAGGAATAATAATAGTAAACATTATAGATTTCATAATGGTGGAGAGTTTATTAAGTGGTTGTATTTTTAGGAAAATAAATGGCCTCCTCCCACCGATTATATTTTATGTGTCTAATAGTTTTATTGTTTTAATGTCTTTTGTGGTTATTTTTTGATTGCTTTGTATTATTTTCTGAATTTTTAACTTATCGCCCAGAGTCACAATAACAAGATAGGCAGCTATATAAATTTAATAAACAACAAATAAAATTAATGGAGGATCCCAAAACTCTGATCACATTGCTGTAGTAACTCTCATCACTAAGGTCAGATCAAAGCATTCTGCACCAATTATAACTCCAAGATAGTCTTCAAAAGCAGCCCGATATAAAGTGCAATGCTGATTGTAGACTCGTGGGCATTATTCAATAAAGAGTTGCCAAAGTTTCCCATTCCAAGAAAAGCTACAACTAACCCACCAGCTGAAGCTCCTGATTCCTTGAGCATGGTCTCCACTACTGTTCTAGCAGAGTCCAGAAAAACCTTCAAACTTCAGAGGAAGTTGCTAGTATTAATTTAAGGAGTCAACAAAGACCCGCACAGTTTTTTGTGTAAACAACATTTCTATCTTACCGGATTTAAACTTTATTCCCCCCCCCCGCCCCACAGCTTCCAAACACCAGATTGGGACCTCTACTGCATCTCTGATCACACCTAGTTGGGCATCATCGGCATTTGATGATGCTTCACCCCAAATCTAATGATAACCTCTTCCAGTGCTTTCATACAGATGTTAAAAAATAGAAAGAAAACAGCTAAATCCTGATGCACCCCATACAGAAATGGTCACCAGCTCAAGCTTTCCTTCTTCTGTACTATTAACTAAAGAATCCCAATCAGGAAGGAGCAGAACTACTGAAAAACAGTAATACTGACTCTCAACCCTCATAGAAGGTTCAGAAATGCACCCAATTGATCTTAGTGGAGAACCTCATTTTAAAAAAGGAAAAATGTGATTGGAACTAAGAGAAGCTTCTTCATGAGTAGACACACTATTGCCTCTTTCCAGGGACCTGTCATGACGCCCTCCCAAGATATCATTTACCAACTTTTGAATCCAGTCAGTTACATCTCTCCTTGCTGCACAAAAGAGCCAGGAGTGACACGGTTCCATCCCAGATGGCCAAGCTCATGCTGAAGAAAACCTTATCCCCCCTTCTTCAGAATTCATAGGCCCAGATGTCATCATAAGAGGTCATACCAATCACCTTATTGGGCTGAGCTTTTGTAGAATCGAAACCTAAGTGAGAGCAATTTTATCAGGAAAAAAAAACTGTGAATAAAATCTTGAGGCTAAACTTGATTTATTATTATGTGCTAATTATATCTTCACGACAATGACCCAGCACATGTTTTTGCCATGTATGACCTTAGGTTTTCTATGTTCACTATAAAAGCATGTGAATATTAACATTATAACAGTCAAAGTCTATATTGATTTGATGCAACATTTTGCATATATTTCCAAAGTCACTCAAAATGTACTTTCAAAATTGCATCCTGAATTGTTTTAAAATGATAACTAATGCTTAAAACTGAAAGCATCTTAAGGCTCTCTCTTGATGGAACTTTTAGATTTAATGGGACATGACAGTCTGACATGAAATCTTTAAAAAGTCCCATAATGATGATATTTTAATTATTAATCTTTTTTTTTTTTTACAATGCAGCACGGAACATACATTTTTCCTTAGAAAGAAACAACTGCAAAGAGAACAGAAATGCCTCATAAATTTAATGATCACTGGTTAAAAAGAACAAACTCATAGAAAAAGAAATGTGCCAAAGAAGTAAAAAGGAAGAGGGTTTGTTAAATGGATTATTTTTGAGGATGGAGGGGAAATTCCCAAAGACAAGGAAACCCTCCAGCCACAAGACAAGGCAGTGGCAATGGTCTTTCAACTTGTTTTGGCAATAACACAGCTGAAGCACAAGGCTATGCTAATAAGGTATATTATAAATTATTAAAACTGCCAGTGTACTGAATGATCAAATGCATTTCAGATTATTTTCTGAATAATTCTGATATGATATGCTCCAGTAGTACTAAACTTTTATTCACATTTACTGTTTCACTTATGATGCACCTTGCTTAAATTATAGAGATTTGCATGTGTTGGTCACGACCCAATTTTTCACGAGTTCTTGTCAAGCTATATGTATCAAGCTATATGCATTAGAAAGTGTGGAAACAGAAGGTGCAATACTCAGATTTGGAAGAAACCTATGCACTTGTAAACGAAAAGAGAACAATTAAATTTAAAAAAAAAACATAGCTTAATAAACCTGCTTGCAGTAACCATACAAACCTGAAACAGATGTAGCTGCTTTAATGAATTGCAGACAGGTGCCGCTTTTGCGACCCCACATTTCAAAGGATCTTTTCCAGAATTCAAAGCATTGCACAGCTGTTATAAGTACCTTATAGAAGGTTGCATACTATGATACTTTATAATAATTAGTTCCTTGTCATTTACCGTCAACATCTCTTTTCCTTTACAGAAACTGTATCATCTAGTAATAAAGGATAACAAAAGAGATAGCTAATTTCATTCTCTGAAAAGTAATGGTTTCTTCTCATCTGCCAGCCATCTGATGAAACAATACATATTTATTTCATCCATACCAATTCTAGGTAACTCTAATCAGTCAGTTCCCAGCCCTCCTCACAATTTTGCCATGTAAGGTGACTCCATCTTCTTTTCCTACTGTTCCTCTTTTTTTCTAATGTTCCTTTGACCTCCATCAACCTCTCCCTTTCTTTTTTTAAACAACCTAACAATTAGCTCCTCATCAAGTGGCTTCACATCCACGCCTTGAACCTATTATTTTACCATCTTCCTTATCACTTTTCCATCTCTGCATTAGATCATTTCTACTGGATGTAAACTTGCAATATGACCCATTCAAGAACAAAGAAACAAAAAATATATAAATATATAATCTTTGACCTCTCTATTTTTTCTCAATACTGTTCAATTTCTTTCCAGCTGCTCATTCTGGCACTCTGAAATTCACTTCAGCAGCTGTAGTTTTGGCAGCTCTCTAATCTGCCTTCTGCTATTAGCACTCTACCAAAATTATTTTGACCAAAGTTATCACTGATCCTTTCTCCATGGTCAGTGCAAAGATTTTTACTCATGTTCTTACTTCCTTCTAAACTCCTTGTCTGCTTTTTAAATGACTTTTCTTGCCTGACCCTTCTTGGATTTCTGGGATTCAAGAATATGCTTAAGTTTTTCTTCTTCTCCCAATTGGAAAACTCCCTGTGCCAGTAAGGCTTCTTAGGGATCTGTCAGATAATTAGGGCCTAGCATCATTAACATATTTCAGATGCCAACGACATTGTGCTGATGGACAACCTGGCATTAAGACAGTGATCAAACAAATATGAGCCTAACAGCGTCCAGCAATAGGCTATACGAATTCTTCTTAAGTGCAGCATACTTCTTTATATCACACTGTCATAGCTCCAGAATCTCCTAATATTTGCAAAAGGCTGAGATTCTTTCTGTGCCAGCTGGTGTGCATCTAAGCACCTGAGGGAGTAACTTGAGAATCTTTTTTTAATTTCATGCTCAGTCAAGTTTAAAAGTCATTAACAGAAACTTTTACTTGAAATACCAAGTTCTGGGAATTGTTGTGATAGGGAAGGAAGGTTTATCTGACCTAATCAGTACTGGAACAATCCCACAGAAATGCTACTAGTGTGTGTAACAAAAAGTCTTGGCACTGTGATTTAAACCAGGGGTCTTGAATCTTGGCAACTTGAAGACTTGTGGACTTCAATTCCCAGAATTCCTCCCAAAATCCTGGGAGTTGAAATCTATAGGTCTTCAAGTTGCCAAGGTAGGAAACCCCTGATTCAAACAACTGTACCTGAGCAAATTCTCAGTGCTATTTTACTGTTGAGTGATGTGATAAGTGGCCAAAATACTACATATTCTTATCAGGAAGAAAATTTTCTACCATGTGTGTTTTTAGAGATAAGGCCTTCAAAAGTCAAAATCTTCTATATTTGGTACAGCTGTGCTGAGATTTGAATTCAAAAGGCAGATTCAGATTCAGAGCGTACAAAATTGTGCATACCACATCATATCTTTTCTTGGGTTTTTGTGACGGTCCTGAGCAGCTGACATACAATCTCAGGAAAAGAAGAGCTTTGCTTAAGATTTCCAACAGGTGCTTTGTTTGTTCATGCTCATGCATGCTTCAAATTAAATTTTGCCCTTCACGTCTGGATCTATTCACAGCCTTATAAAGAACTATTTATTTAGGCTTATCTAATCCATCTACATACATTTCTTCTATGAGACACTGCAGCAAAGTACTTCAGTTTAGGAAACCTGCCCTGTTTATGACTCAATTCATTGTTCTGAAATCTGTGTGAAATTGTGTCTGATTGTGCACCAAATCTTCACACAACAGCTCAAAAAATGTTGTTTGACAAGATTTATGCCACTTTTGAATGATTGATAAATGTATATTCTTAATCCAAGAACAAACGGCCAAGATCAACCCATCTTTCTGACTTCCTTAAAATAAGCTGTATTTTAATTACCTTTTAGAGCTTTTGATTTTAACGTCAACTGTTTATTGTATATTGCTTTGGGTCCTTCAAACAGATGAGCAGCAGAAAAACAATGAAATAAATGCATCACATCAAATTGCATGAAGTATCGTATGGTGTAGAGAGGATGATAAAAAGTAGCATATGCTTCATGCAGTCAAGCAGAGCTGAGAATTCAAGAGACAAGGACCCCACAAGTCACTTGGAAATGGCAGCTTCAATGCCTGCTGGGTGACCTTGGGTCAGTCACAGGGTGTGTGTGAGGATGAAAATTGGAGGAGGAAGAAGTATGAGGTTTATTCGCCATGTTGAATTATTTATAAAAATAATAAAAAGTGGGATATAAATACATAAATTAAAAAAACAACAACAGACAAATCTGATGTTTGCCAAGAGAGTTGACATAGTTTACTTATTTTCATCAATTTACACCCTTTCATTAATTCTGAAACTGACATTTTTTTCCCCATTTGTGTCACTATACAGATTTAATAGATATCTTTTCTCCTCAGTAGTCCATGAAACTTAGGTATCTCTATAATGGCAAGAAGAGAACCGTGTCTCAATTGTTGCTAAAGAAGAAGGGATGTTATTGCTCCAGTGTTTGCTTCCTGTTTTCACTTTATCTGTTTTCCTTTTTTGTATCATGTTGATTATGTCCAGAGCTTATCAGGACCAAGTGTCATCTATTTTGATGTTTTGCAGGGAGCACTTCAAAAATGTTGGGTGCTTTATACACATTAAATATGTAATAACAGCCCTATCAGTCCATGGCATGGCAGTCAACGTATATCTATGGAAAGCCATCAAGAAGGGCACAGACAACTTCAGATTTCTAGTTTAATAGAATTATTTTGAAACAAATTAGAAAGTTGAGATTCTACCACATGTTTATAACCATTTTCCAGAAATGGTTATTGGATTAACAATAATCTCTGTTATTTGACTGCATGGTGACCATATTCCACCTATGTATACTCCTTTATTCTGCTATTATGATATACCCATATCATATATTTAATAAAGAATATCCCTTTAAACATGGCTATAGGAATAGTTAGTTCATATTCACCAACAATGTTGTATCTGACCCATATCATTTATTATCTGAAGTCAGAAGAGAAGCAAGCCTGTGAAAGAATTCAATTAAAATTATATTTATGAACATAATTTTTTTTTTGCATCAAATAAGATTATAATTTATGGAAGTAAATGGACTTCTAAGAAGTTCGGGTATAAGCAAAAGAGGATAATTGCTCTCTCTTTTAGATTGCTTTTTCCTTGTAGAGGTAGTCTCCGCTTAGCAATAGTAATTGGGACCAGAATGTCTGTCACTAAGCAATGCAATTATAAAGAATGATGTTGTGTGACCGAGTTATGTAATGATGACAGTTGGACACCCCCCCCCCCGATTACTATAGTTACGTGAGGACCAAGGGGGATCAGTAAACAAGGACCTCACATGAACACAACTTCTGATTTCCTGCTGGCTTTCCCATTGATTTTGTTTGTAGGAAGTTGGCACGGAAGGCTGCAAAATGTGACCACATGACCACAAGATGCTACAACAGTCAGAAATATGGCCGGTTGCTAAGTGCCCAAATCACAATCCAGAGGGGTGCTGCAATAGCTGGGACTTTGAACACCGATTGAAGCTACTCATTTAGCATTATCACATACCTGAATCGTTGCTGAATGAATGTTCATTAAACCAAGACCACCTGTATTGCAATAACAAACAGACACAAGTACCTTTGAATTAGCTTGGGACTTTCACTCTAAAACCTAGATATGAGTTTGGGATTTGAGCAAACTACAGTGGTTAAGATGTTTGATTAGTACTGGGGAGTCCAGGAAACCCATGGCCATCCTTAGCTATGGAAAAAAATAACTGGGTGCTTCTGGGCCAGTCACCTTCTCAGTCCAACCTATCTAACATTGTTGTTGCTATAGAAATGGAATTGGGGAACATTTCCAGTGGGCTGCCCTGAACCTTTGGAGGATATAAATGTAAGATATAAACTGACCTATTTAAAAAATAAAATCCTGTATTTTTCATACCATGGCAAGATATAATTTTTAACTAAACATTCAAACATCCATTCAGATGTGAAAAGCAGCGTTTCTCCTGTTCTTCCAACTTGAGTTGCTGAACAGGAAGAGCTGCCAGCAATATAAGCTTATCAATATGTAACAGCCAGTCAGCAAGAGGCATGGCATAATTATATTTGCAAGAATGCTTTTTTTAATACTCATGCATCACTAGGACTGGAAGGAGGGGGGAAAAAAGAATTTATTTCTCTCTGCAGGTTAGTTACATTAAATCCTTTAAAATGTTTACTCTGGAAACAATCTACCTGTATCACATACATACAATCTCAGCCACTGTAGGCAATATAATTCCTAGGACCCGGGTTTCTTGTTGCATTTACAAGCTTAGTAGGAATTCTGACAGCCGATTCTCTCTTGTATTTTGTAATTGCTTTTGTGAAACCCTGTGTAGTTTCATAGAAACTGGTAATGCCAAAACCACCTTATCTCCAGTTCAAAGAAAGAAAACATAGGAGGGACAGTTGAAAATGACAACCATATGAGACAGACCCTGAGGAGAAAGGAATACAAAAACTTTTTGACCTTGACTAGTTAATGTTTTCAGATGTTATTTTTGGCTGTTACTTTCTCAGACACAGGCACCACCACAGTAGTTTGAAATGCTAAAGGGATCTCTAAGGAAACGGGAGCATGAATCTAACTCCAAGGGAATTCTGAGCTATTAATCTATGCTTACAAGCTCACCAAACTTTCAGTCCCTTTGTTTGTGTGCAGACATGCATGTTAAATTCTTCTGGTAAGAAAGAATCTTCCAGGAAGATAAACACCATTTTTTAAAATGCTTAACATACATAATAGTCCTGAAGGAATGGGCAATATGTTGTTCCCAGAAGAGATCTTTGGAGGAAAATTATCTACTTCTCTGATGCTCTTGATTTTTCAACTGCCATTTCTAGCTGAAGATTAACAGTAACACTCTGGAAGACCAATTCCTTGTTTAGCTGCTGTTCAACTGAGATACAAGGGTGCAAGCAGGGGTGGGATTCTACCAGTTCGCACCTATTTGCTAGAACCAGTTGTTAACATTCTAAGCAGTTGGGAGAACCGGTTGTTAGAAGAAATTACTGGCCTAATCCTGTAAAGAAGGAAGGAAGGAAACATTCTGGTGTTGCTTTCAGAAACTGCCTCTCCATTAACCCTTATTACATTCTTGGCAGGACTAGACTTCCTGCCTCTGGAACTTCTCTGGAGTTTTTTTTCCTCGTTTGCTGGTACTTTGCTTGTGTGGAGTAACCATTCAAAGTCACAATGGCACTGGAAAAAGTGACTTATGACCCTTTTTCACACTTACGACTGTTGCAGCATCCCCACAGTCACGAGAGGCCATGCAAGGAGATGCGTGCCTCAATGTGAGTGATGTTGAGTTGGCCACGCCCAGCCAGTAACATGACCACCAAGCTATGTCCACCCAGTCACATGACCACCAAACCACGCCCAACAACTAAGCCATGCCCACAGAACTGGTTGTTAAAAAATTTGAATCCCACCCCTGGGTGTAAGTCACAATTCATTGAGATAATTTTGAACAGGGAAGTCTAAAAGTTAAAATCTGCTTGCACAAATCAATAAGAAATAGTAAGGAAATGTGAAGAATAGTTTTTCTCTCTTCATGAGCAATCAGACAACTCATTGTTATGTTTACACTAAATAGTGATCTCAGTTATACAAGTGTCACTGCTTATGTAGCCAAAATGGACCTTCTGCATCAGCCATGTCCATCTTTTTGGCTTGCCTGAGCCTCATTGAGTGAAGAGGAATTGTCTTGGACCATATATAAAATATATAATATAGTTAATGTATAGAAATACACATAATAATGTTAAAGGTTTACGAGCTTGTGGGGCCACATTACCTGCTTTCCAGGGCTGCATGCAGCCCTTGAGCCATGAGTTGGACATGCCTTCCTCCTACATGGGAGAGATCGCTTGAGGGAATTCTAATATTTTCAAAATTAATACAAATAGCATTATTGTCCAGTTCAGATTGAAAAGAGGACAAAGTCTAAATGTCCTGAAAAAGGTATTTGCAAATCTCTCAGAAATCAGGCACTGATTTACAACTTGTACCAGACTTGGGTTACAAATGCTTCACCCAACAGAATGATATTGGAAGCTCAATAAGTTAAGTGGGGTAGCCATACAAGGGTATACATTTAACTTTCTTAGAAACCACCAGAAAATCTCAGACCAAAGTTGAAAAACACCCCCAAAAAAGACAATGGCAAATCACTCTTGTATTGTCAAGAAAACTGTATAGACCTGTCCACAAAGACAGTTGGAGTTAAACTCATTGAAAGGTGCCTTCACTTTATGCTATTCCAATGACACTCAAATATGCCACCACATACATACAGCAAAAACTGTCATGGTACCTTCACAATAAAAAAAATAGATGGAAGTTCTGAAAAAAAAAATTATTTAGCAAATTAGGGAAGGATGTGTAAGCTTATTGATAGAGCATGAACGCTGCACACATAATGGCCACGATTAAATCTCTGATGGTCCATAGATGGCTGGGAAAAGTGCCCATTCGGAAGCTTTGCTGCTACTCGAAGTACTAGAAATAATATCAAGTTAGATGGTCTGATTTAGATAAAGCAGCTAATGTTTGCATTCTAGTTTCTTTTCAGATTATATAAATCTTTTCCTTTTACACTGACAATACCAGTATCTTAGACACATACACCATGAAAGCTTCAATGACATGGAATAAACTGTTATGCAATTGATTACTATAAAACATTTCTGAATGACTCTGAACTAAATCAAAACTTCTTAGATCCAAAAGATTATGAGATAAAAAAGGAAGACCTAGTAAACATTTTATAAATTGGTCACTGATTTGATGAGTATCAATCAACTTTGAACACTATGTTCTTATGTATCTTTTATTTCTCTCAAAAATGCCCACAAATTTAAATTTGTATTAGGTATTATATACTACCTGCTTAGTAGGAAATATTAAACAAATGTTTAAACCATCACCACTGCTTGTAAAATTCAGAATATGGACTATTTTTTCATTACTGAAATAAAACTCAGGAATTATTTTAGGTATTCTGAATTTTTGCAGTGGCAATATCAGTATCTGAGACATATATGATTTGAAAGCTTCATTGGCATGGAATAGACAGTTATAAATTGATTACTATAAAATATTTCTGACTCACTCCTCTAAGTCAAACGTCTTGAAGCCAGAAAATTATGAGATGAAAAAGGAAAGCCCCAATAAACATTTTATAATTGGTCTATTTAAAATCCAGTTGCTTCTCAAAAGAACTGATGTGAACAAACCATAGTTCATATAACCCTTCTAATTTTGAGAAGGAAGAGTGTTTATATCTACCTTTTAAGTAGACTAATTATGACTTTTGACTGTTTTTTAATTAGATCCTTGCTTAACAGATCTTGAAAAGGGAAGTAGGGTTTGACCTAATTAGTACTTGGATGGGAAACCATAAGAAAATCCCAAGATAGTAGACAAGTCTGAAAACAAAACAAAACAAAACCTTGGAAGCACCGGCAAAGTTCTTTCATATTTCTGCTCAGAAAACTACACAAATGTTCCACAAAGTCAATAAGAGCTGAAGTTGACCTAAAGGATAATTCCTACTTATAATTTTGCTCTTAATAGTTCTTATGATTACACTGTCTGAGAGTTATAGTCTCATCAAAACTGGAAGGCATCTAGTTGGATAAAGCTTTGGTAAGCCACAAATCATGGTTTATGTATTACACTGGATCTCCTCACAACAAAGTTCAAAAATTATTGCAGACCAACTCTTTCCAAGAAATTTTATTGAATTAAGCTAAACTCTCTTGCTGTTTATCTTAGTTGGTAAAGTACAGTAATGGCTCGGTCAGAACAGGGACAATGGTTTTACTGTACCAACATTATATAAGAAGTAAAATAGGGAATGACTTATTTAATGTAACATGGCATTGGCAAATCTATGGCTCAAACACTGTGACTAATGTTCCCGCTTTTGTATGTCTTCCCCATCTTGAATTTCTAAAAAGCCTGAATCATGCATATTCTTTTTGTGTCATTTTTGGTTGGGCCTAAAACAAATGTTACCAAATTGTGGATTGATTGTTTTTCCTCATAGAACCAACAAAGCGTGGTTGTTGTTTTTTTGCTATGCTAGTTTTTGTAATTTTGCTCTCTCTAGGGTATAATACTATCAGCATCCCATACATCAAAAATAACATTGTGTAATTGGAGATTGATTTATCTTTTATTGCTATTGTTGTTCTAATGGCAACAAATGCCAATTCTAATGGAGAATCTAGGGATTAAGCTATGGAAAAGAATGTTAATGGTAGATGAACAAGCAGGCAGAATTAGTTCATCCAAAGGGTAAAATACATCTGGAGTGAGTTATGCTAAGCAAACCAAGTAAAAAATTAATTCCAGAGATATAGCTATTTCAAATGTAAAAATATTTCAGGCATACTAAGGAATCTAGGATTATGACTCAAGATGAACATATAAAAAACTTTAAGCTACAATTGCTATTTTTAAACACAACTGAGTTTTCTCATGAAATCATGTCAGACCAGCAGTATTCTTCTCTGATGATTCAACCAGAGTCTTTCAAGATAGCTTTATAGCATGGTCTTTGATGGTAGTAGCCCCTTTTAACTGAGTAGCTATGGAACATATTTTTTGAAAAACTAAACAAAGATATTCTCTAGGCATAGCACACTTGAAATACATGTCATATTTATAAAAGCATAACAAACCACCAGCTGTCGCAACCACACAATGTGATCACATGATTATAATAAGACATCTATTGAAAGCATCTAGATCCCTAGAGTTTTCCTCTAATCATTAAACAGTTATTCAAAATATTGTGATGATGTATCACCCAGACTAACCCTTTCATAATTAGGATATACAACACTGAACTGGATTCAAAACTTTCTCTCCCTTCTATGCCAATCTTTCTATTCTAAAACAAAAATTCCTCCATCTGTTGAAATAGAAGATTTTTTGGATCCATCTCTTTCATTACTGCACTAATTTACTCTTTCTTTTCTCTCTGCCATATACATCTATCTAATCTCCCCCCACCTCTCTCTCTTATTTATTTGTTTAAAATACTTATATCAATTGTTCCCAACTTTTTGGGCACCTGGGAGAAATTTTTCATGGAGAAAGTTTTTTCCACAAATCGGAGGGGGTGTGGTTTTGCATGCTGCCTGCATCCTGCAGACAGGACTTCACTTGTTTGTATGGCCCGGTTGCTAACATGCCGCGGACCGGTGCCGATTCACAGAGCGGGGATTGGGGAACCTGACTTATATGACCATATTATATATCATAACCCATGGCTTAAAAACAACAATATTATATCAAACAAGAATATCAACAACAACAATAATAAAAAAAAGACTTCCAGGCCCCTAAAGCAAGCACTCCTCTATATGTCAGTGACTAAATTAGTAGACCAGCAAAATACTGTGGACATAATATATTTAGATTTCAGCAAAGCATTTGACAAAGTAGACCACAACCTACTTCTTAGTAAGCTAGAAAAAAGTGGAATAGATAGCACCACTACTAGATGGACTCGCAACTGGCTGGCAAACCCTACTCAACGAGTAGTCCTTAATGGGTCTAAGTCTACATGGAGGGAAGTAAGCAGTGGGGTGCCACAAGGTTCAGTCTTAGGCCCAGTACTCTTCAATATCTTCATTAATGACTTAGATGAGGGAATAGAAGGGGAACTTACCAAATTTGCAGATGATACTAAGCTGGCAGGAATAGCTAACACACAAGAAGATAGGCTCAAGATCCAGATGGATCTTGACAGACTAGAACACTGGGCCGTATCTAACAAAATGAAATTCAATGTAGAGAAAAGTACAGTCCTACACTTAGGCAAGAAAAACCAAAAGTGCACATATAGACTGGGTGAAACCAGGCTCAATAGCAGTAGCTGTAAGAGGGATCTTGGAATCTTAGTGGACAACCAGCTAAATATGAGCCAGCAGTGTGCAGCAGCAGCCAAAAAAGCTAATGTAATCCTAAGTTGTATTAACAGAGGAATACAATCAAGATCAAGGGAAGCACTAATACCACTCTATAAAGCCTTAGTAAGACCACACCTAGAGTACTGCATCCAGTTTTGCTCACCACATTATAAAAAAGATGTTGAGACTCTAGAAAAAGTACAGAGAAGAGCAACCAGGATGATTAGGGGACTGGAGGCTAAAACATACTATGAATAGTTGCAGGAACTGGGCTTGGCTAGTCTAGTGAAGAGAAGGACCAGGGGAGTCATGATAGCAGTCTTCTAATATTTGAGGGGCTGCCACAGGGAGGAAAGGGTCAAGCTACTTTCTAAAGCGCCTGTAGGCCAGACAAGGAATAATGGATGGAAACTGAACAAGGAGAGATTTAACCTGGAAATAAGGAGAAACTTTCTGACAGTGAGAACAATTAACCAATGGAACAGCTTGCCCTTGGAACTTGTGGGAGCGCCATCACTTGAGACTTTCAAGAAGAGATTGGACTGCCATTTGTCAGAAATGGTGTAGGGTCTCCCGCTTGGGCGGAGGGTTGGACTAGATGACCTACAAGGTCCCTTCCAACTCTGATTATCTGTTATCTTATATCAACATCTGGATTTTTCTAGGTTCCAGCCCCACCACTGAGGAAACAACCAGCTCTTCAAAGCCTTCCAGAAGGCAAGAAGAATTAGGGACTTGCCTGATTTGAAGATGAAAAGTGTTCCATAGGGCAGGGGCCACTATGGAGAAGGCATGCTTCTGAAGTCCCAGCAGATGACAACATTAAAGGAAGCAACATTGAGTCTTTTATTGTCAGGATTGTTTTGCAAATAGATTTACGAGCGATTAATCTAGCTAGCCTTTTTTCCTTTTGGTAGGCTAGACAACAGTTCTTTCTTGAAACAGATTCAATGACTAAATTCACACCATAATAAGCTTCGTCCATCACGTTTGATGTTGGTTTAATAAACTGTGTAAACCTAGTAAAATGATTTGTAGTTGATGGTTTACAACAGCATGATGTGTGAATCCACCCAAAAATGGTTTATGCAACAGACATTGGCAGAGAAAACCAGAGTTTAATATACTGAATAGTCCCAGAAACTTTGTGTTAATTTGTTTTGTTTTCCTGAGCCCATCTGAGTCCATCCTTTTTTTCTCTTCTACATTTGTCCTGTTTCTTCTATTATCTTTCCCCCCACTCCAGAATTGTTTTGTCCCGGTTATGTAAAAATGTCTCTCTCATTTTCCTCGTTCAATTACTGCACACACCTGGGCAAGCTTTAAGTTATGAATTAAAGCCCAGATGGTTGGATATTCTTGGCCTTCAACTGGATTTAGAATTTTCTGTGAGTTTAACCACTGGCCAGCACATGTATCAAGAAAGTGCTCTGAGTTTTAGAAGAGCTCTAACCAAGAGGCTTTATTGTTATAGAACAACTATCAATAATTATCCATATGCTATTCAACACAGAGATATAGCTCCATTACGCTGCTCTTAATACCCCCAAGATTGCTTTTAATGGTTCTCAAGAGAAATATCACAGCCCCTTCGCACTTTCCAAACAAACTCAGTACAATGAAATTACAGTTAAATGAAGCCAGTAGAAAACCAAGTGCCTTGATACAGCTGCCTGTTCAGCAGCCAGGCCCAGAAGAACCTATAAGCCACTTGCAGCTTGATATGGAACACATCATAACATCATTGCCTACTAAATTAAAGCAAACACAGTCCATTGTTTGATGCATTTGCCAGCAAGGATGCTCCTCTGAATTAACCTAGGATAATTGTAGAATCCAACTCCCTGTACCAAAACAATCTGGGTTTATTGAGTACTATTGGGACATCAAGCACTAAATTATAGACTTTTCTGCATGTATTTCAAATAGATACCAATTGTTCAGAAATAATGATGATCTAAAAATAGCAAGATAATGCAGTGATGTTGAAATATTTTAGTAAGGTACGATCAGTATTTTGATAAAAGATGGTTCTTAAATATGATAATGTGAGCAACAAGTTACTTTGCTCATGTATACAAGGCCCTGCTTGGAGTTAATAAAGTTGCAAACTTACATTAACCAAAAGCCAGTCAGCCTTAATGAAAGGCAAGAATTCATTAACTCATGCTACCTTGGAAGTTAATGTGCAAAAACTA
Source organism: Notechis scutatus (assembly GCF_049901735.1). Taxonomy (NCBI): domain Eukaryota; kingdom Metazoa; phylum Chordata; class Lepidosauria; order Squamata; family Elapidae; genus Notechis; species Notechis scutatus. Next base: position 146,781,028 of record NC_142011.1, on the reverse strand, counting down.
AAGTGTTCAGGCTGAGATAACATTGACAAACAAAGGCTAAATTATATGGGTGCATTTGTTTTGGTGTTCCAGGCTTCAGATTTTTAAATTTAAATAGCTTCTTGTCAAAATATTGTGTTTGTGTGTGTGTGTATATACAGAAGGAGAACTAGCAGAGTTATTTCATGTGTTTCTGGAGAACTCTTCATTTGAAGATGAAACTTCCTCTGAAACCTAAATTTTGAAAATTCCAGAAAAGCAGCTTAAAGATCTTATTGTGAACAAATTCCCAGGAAGCTCAAATTATGGCAGTTATCCTGGGGACCCAAGATCTGAATGAGAAGATAAAAGTACTCCATAGACATGAGGAGAGAATCTAGAATTGAACCTGGAACCTCTGGTTTAAATCACTGTTCATTAGGCAGTTCTGGAAATAATGGCTGGCTTTACATATCATGCTAGTAATCCATGAGTGGTATATATGTATCATCTTTATTTTCACATCTCAGACTAGAGAAGACCTGGGTATTTTATGGCTTCTAGCCACATCCAGCCTTTTGGGTTAGTCGGAAATTAGAAATCAAGATGTAACACATATTATTATCAATAGCAGGTAATCAAAACCATGTAATTTACTGCTTTTTATAAAGTGATACAATTAATATTGAGCAGAATTAAATTCAGCCTGTTAGTTTGGCCCTCCACAACAGTTGCAATTTCTCATGTGGCCCCTTGGGGAAAATTAATTGCCCACCTGTGGATTAAAGAGACAGAGTTGTTATCATTAAACATTCAATTTTGTTGAATATTTTATGAGAGAAACCCAACTTTACATTAATAAATTACACTACAAGCACCCAAAGATTCCTCCTATCCTATCTAATTTCACTGGATAAGTTTTAGTGACTGACATTTGAGGATGAGATCCATAGTTCTGGTTGCACTATTAACGCTAATTTGATTTTTCTTTAGAGAAATGATACTGTTAAAAATACATTTCTGACTGTAGTTCTGAAAAATTGCATGCTGGTTTGCAAGTTAGCATAACTGACAAAAATTCTCAACTCCATCAGTTCTATGCCACTTTGGAATGAAGCTTCTAAAGTTGGAAATAGTAAGAAGTTAAAAATAGATGGGTTATCCAATCTAGGAAAAACAAATGAAGTAGGAAAATGGCATATTAATTTTTGCCAAGCCAATGGCTTCTTCATTCTTCAAACAACTAAAATGATGCTGATAATACATACAGTATATACAAAGATCAAATTGAGTATTATTGGTATAATGATGTGGAAGAGCTCAAATATAACAGCAAGATACAGCTAGGGATTAACTAGAGCACATCACAAGCTGCTCACGTGTAGGTTCCAAGTCACATTGAAGTGGAAGAACAAAATAAACCAGTTTTTATGATTGGAACTTGAACGTATGACTACCATTTTCAAGGAGAGCATCAGGAATTGCTTTGAGCCCCTAAGTCAGTGATTCCCAATCTTTCCAGCTTTGGCACCAGGGTGGGGTGGGGTAGAGAGAGGGGATGGTTTTGCATGTGTGCCCACTGCTTGTTCAAATTGAGCTTCCCATGCTCACCCACTAGTTGCCTGACCCAACAGACCGTGTCTTGATACCGGGCTGCAGACTGGAGATTGGGGACTGCTGCCCCAAATCTCATTGATAGGGAACAAGAAGATCTGTAGAATGAAATCAAATAAGTTGTTAAGGATAAATGTGAAGAAAGACTGCCAAAGACCAAGACACAAAAGAAGGAAATTGGTTGTCAGAACAGATAGTGAAAAATTGCCACGAGGAAAAGAGAAGCCAAAGCCAAAAAATAAAAAATAAAAAAAAATCCATCCCACCCCAAAATGAAGAACTCTGGAAGAGACATAACAAAAAATGTCAGAGAGCTATTAGAAGAGGCAAGAAGCATAGAAACAGATACAGAAAACATGGAAAGTTTTCAAAAGCTCTCCAAATTGAGAACAACATTCCAACCTCAGATTGATATGCTAAAGGATGCCAGTTGGTAGGCTGTAACTGATTCAAAGAAGATCAAATTAAGGAGGAATATACTGAAATTCTATGTAGTAGGAGGTCAATATTCAAAATAATTTAGAAGATATTCTTGTTTACAAGACCTTTTAATACTACAAGATTAAGTTAGATCAGCTCTCTGGTTATTATCAAGTTGGAAGTATCTTCAAAAAGATATGACAAGAAATAAAAAAAACCCAGTAAATTCTAACAGAACCATACCAGCCAAACTGGGAAACAACATGATATCCAATATCCAACAGATGGGAGAGATCAGAATACATACCAACTCCCAAGAAAGGACATAAAGTATTCAAACTACAGCACAACAGCCTTAATTTCACATGCTAAAAAAACCAATGCTTTAGGTCATTCAAATGCAGATTGGAGTCCTAAATCAAGATGCTTTTTTTCAAATTCTTTGGCTTTCCCAATTATCCAGCATGCTACAGAAATGATGTGTGGTTCTAAAACCAGCTTGAGTATAAAATGACCAGGTTCAAACTATCATATTTTGGATCTCTAGATATAGAACCCTTGAGAAATCCATAATGCTGAGAAAGATGGAAGGAAAGAGAAGAGAATGACAAAGAGCAAAGTAGAGGGACTTGTTTACATAGGCAATGGGTGCATCACTGGAAAAACTGAAGGGCCAAGTTGGTTACAAAATGCTTTGAAGAATGTTTATTTAATCAATACTGACTTGATGCCACATAATCAATTAAAAAATCAGCCTGTCAGCCAGAAACAGGGCAGAAAAACAGCTCAAAGACTAGACAATCTTGGAATGGGAGTATACAGGCTGAGCATAACCTCTATGAAATTATTATTGACCATGGATGTCAACTTGGACAACATGACAAATTGGCAGAAAGTGGCAATGTTTATACCATAGTGATTTTAATAATAATAACAATAACGACTTGATAGGTGGATGAAAATGTCCAATTCAATCTAAACATCTGACTGACTGTGTGACAAGCCATAAGCATTAAGCTACTGCACTCTTTTTATTCCTATTGAGATCCATGCCCAAATATTATGACAGTAACTGAGCTGGAATGAGCTATAGTATTATTAGCAACCTAAAAACAACAAGATAAATAGCCATTTGAGGCAACAAGAAAGCTCAGCAACTGATATATCCAGTAATTGTATAGCATGTCTAGTGGCTCTTAAGTTCAGAAAAATAAAATAATGTTAGGTAAACATTAGAGGTATTTATATTTACCTTTTCAAAAATACCCATCACATATTTTAGAAATAAGACTGAAATTACTATTGTTTCTCCAATACTAAACTTATATTTTCAAAATTCTACTTAATTGTTTTTAGAATTTAAGCACACATAAATACAACAACAACAACAACAAAAAATAAGTACCAACTGAATTAGAATGATGAAGCTCCTCTTTTGATTTAAGTATAAGGGGTAAGAAAATGTACTACTTACCTCTGTTAAACCAGAAACTTCTCCTCGGGCAAACGGCCTTCTGATGGATGGAGTGAATACTCTGGCCTCTGATATTGGCTGTCCTCTCATAAAATGCTTCCCTGCTTCAAAAATGTCCACTTCTACCATCTTTCCCATGAATTCAGGGTTCTTTGGTACAAGAATCTTTAAAAGAAAATATATTGATTGTTTTTCCAAATACTTTGAAAAGTACTTACAGTTTTACATCCAAAAAGGAAGAAAGATAAACGTAAAAAATGCCACGTGATATCTTAACATTTGATAGCATTTGCCATAACAGAAACCTATACAATATTAGAAAATTTTAAAGTTTTTTTATATAAACCTTCCCAGCAGTACTGCAAGCTAACTCATATCTGCCCACAGCCTGGAGTTCGATCCTGACTGACTCAAGGTTGACTAAGAAGTGATATATAACTCTCTATTGTTATTGCTTAACTACAAAATATTTTACAAAATATTTCTCCAATTAGAAGTTGTTTCCACATTTCTAATTATTTAGAACCTAAATAATAATCTAAATAGAGATATCTTAACATGAGAGATGTCATTTTAATGAACAAAATGAGGGGAAATCAATTAATAGGAAAATCATTTATATTAATCTATTTTCTGCAACTTGGAGAAAACAGATGCATTTGACAGCTCCAGTCACAGGATTGGTGGAAACTAGGTATCAAATTCATGAACATTATTTTGTATGACAGTTAAAGTTAAGGATGACAAAAAGGACATTTTTTTCCTTATTTTTAAAATGTTACCTGTTCGTAGAATTTATTATGAGCAACATAAAATTTGGAATCAAAGGATTCTTCTGTAACAAGCACTTTCTGTCTCTTCCCAATCTGTGAAATAAAAGAAAAATGCAAGTAGCAGTGAGTGAAAAGATGCTATTGTAAATCCCCCTTTCTCATGCAATTATCAGGCGGATGTGAAATAATTTAATAGCCACTGGAGGAAAAAAAACCTCTATTACATCTAATTATCATTTGGACAGATAGGAGACTATGGCCCTCTTCTACATACAAGGGACGTGGTGATCTGAGATTGATGCAGCTCTTTTATTCCCCTAACATTGTGTTGCTTCTAGCTGTACTGGAAAGCTGAACCAATTAACTCTGTAAGTTAATCATCTAGGCTTATGCTCCAGAGAAAACATGGTGATGACAGCTTACTCCACAGCAGCAGGAAACAGTAGATCACAACCTACTACTTGATAAGATAGAAAAATGTGGGTTAGACAGCATCACCACCAGATGGATTAGTAACTGGCTGACCAATTGCGCGCAACATATAGACCTCAATGGAACTGCATCTACATGGAGGGACCTACGCAGTGGCTCTGTCTTAGGCCCGGTACTCTTCAACATCTTCATCAATGATTTGGATGAGGGGATAGATGGGGAACACTCCAGAAGATAGGCTTATGATGCAAGAAGGATCTTGAAAGGCTTGAACATTGGGCACTATCTAACAAAATGAAATTCAGGAATGAAAAATGTAAGGCTCTATATTTAGGCAAGAAAAACCAAATGCACGTGTATAATATAGGTGGTATCTGGCTCAGCTGTAGTAACTGTGAGAGGGATCTTGGAGTCCTAGTGGACAATCAATTAAATATGAGCCAGCAGGGTGCTGCAGCTGCCAAAAAAGGCAACACAGTTCTAGGCTGCATAAACAGAGGGATAGAATCAAGATCACGTGTAATGTTAATACAATTTTGTAATGCTTTGGTAAGGCCACACTTGGAATACTGCATTCAGTTTTGGTTGCCACGATGTAAAAAAGATATTGAGGCTCTAGAAAGAGTGCAGAGAAGAGCAACAAAGATGATTAGAGGACTGGAGGCTAAAACATATAAAGAACAGTTTCTGGAATTGGACATGTCTAGTTTAATGAAAAGCAGGACTTGGGGAGACATGATAGCAGTGTTCCAATGTCTCAGGGGCTGCCACAAAGAAGAGGGAGTCAAGCTATTCTACAAAGTGCCTGGCAGCTCCAGTGGCCTAGAGGTGGAGCTTTCGCTTCACAATCAGGAGGTTGTGAGTTCGATCCTAGGTAGAGGCTCATATTTAGAATAGACTCTCCTGCTCGAGCAGGGAGAGGCTAGGCTTATGACCTCCAAGATACCTTCCAGCTCTGTTACTCTATGACCTGAGGGAAGGACAAGAAGCAATGGGTGGAAACTAATCAAGGAGAGAAGCAACTTAGAACGAAGGAGAAATTTCCTGACAGAACAAATAATTTGTGGAACAACTTCAATCAATAGATCAGAATAGAGCTGAAAGGGACCTTGGAGGTCCTGTAGGCCAACTCCCTGCTCAAGCAGTCTCTCCAAAAACCTCTAGTTATGAAAGCACCCACACCTTCTGACGGCCAGCTGTTCCACTGGTTAGTTGTCCTCTCGCTTAGGAACTTTCTCCTTAATTCCAGGTTGCCTTTTTCCTTGATTAGTTCTCATCCATTGTTCCTTCTCTTGTCCTCTGCAACTTGCCTCAAGAAGATGTGAATGCTGCAACACTGGAAGTTTTTAAGAAGAGACTGGACAACCCTTTATCTGAAATGGTATAGTGTTTCCTGCCTGAACAAGGGGTTGGACCAGAAGACCTCTAAGGTCCCCCTTCCAACTCTGTTCTGTATTCTGTGTTCCCCAGGGCTTTAAGAGATGAACGGTGTTTAGATTATAGAATGTAATTCTTTTAACTAACAGTAATTAATTCAATTAACCAATTTGAATACAATTCATTTTCAAAACTAAAACTAATTTCCACTGCCAGAAGAACCCCTTCATTATGAATCCTAGATCTATCTATTAATAGTTCTGAGAATTATTATGCTGGAGAGAAGGAATTATTTTACAGAGCCTTGGGAATATTCTTTCCTACGATAGTAACATTGATACGGTATATCTGAAAAGACCTGGATATTGTTTTCTTCTTCTTTTTTTGTAAGCTCTTCGTACAACTCTTTCAAGGGGGGGAGCGGGGAAGGAGAGGGCTGCAGCAACCATCCTTTAGATGTGACTGCTTGACTATTTCTCAGCACTGCCCACAAAGGGAAAAATAATAATCAAGACCACCAATATCGACGTTACTAGAATAGATTTTCTTGCAGTATTTTAAATGTTCCTGGCTCAATTTGACAACCACATTTGCTAGACCTCACACTTTTATCTGGAGTCTAAAAATATTCACAAGAATATATCTTTCAGCTGTTGAACAATAATTGCAAAAAAAATACCCTCAACAACCCCACATTACAATCTGAATTAAAATGAAAAGATGAAAATCATGGAGACAGTGCATATATTAAATTATTAACAGCCTTTCACTGTCACCAGGGAAAACAAGTACTGGATTGTTCTGCAACAAGGAGTTATCATTGTGGATATGGCCGTCCCCCTATTCCTTTTGCAGCAACTTTCCTGGCATGGGCGAATTCTTCTCCATTCTCCTTGGCAATCCTTCTTTTCCTATCACAGCGCATCAAGTACCAAACAAACAATGAGTACCTGGACAACATTTTCATGTGGAAATGCACCACGTACCAAATTCAACAAGTTTTGAAGCAGTGGAGTAACGAGGCACCACTGTATTTCAAAGAACTGCAGGCAAGTGGTTCTTTCTGAAATAGCTTTTCAGAAGAGCATCTGAAGTACTGCAGAGCTCTAATATATTATATTGCACTCCCTCCTTCAAGTTTTCCTCACAATAACAATCTTGAATAGTAGGTTATTGGCTCACAGTCACCTCCAAGCTACCATTTGGAATATACATTACTCTTAAATCTGCCTCTCCCCAAACCTAATTGTACAGACTAAATATCTTTTGATATTTAGCAACAAAAATGAAACAGATTATTATTTGTTATAGTTCTAATTCATCTTTATTTTCTACAACTGAAAGCAGACTACATAATGCTTCCTCTTCCTATTTCCTCACAACAACCACCATGTGAGATGGATTGGAGAGAGAGGGAGGGAGGGGGAGAGAAGGAGAGAAAGAGAGAGAGAGAGAGACAGCGCAACTGGCCCCAAATAATCCAAATGGTTCTCCTGCTTAAGGGAGGACTAAAATTTGTGGTCTCGTGGTTTCCAGTCCAGAACTTCAATCACTGCATCAAACTGGCTCTCCATGATTACACTTCAGAGACTTTTGAGTTGTTGATGATTCCAACTTTGCATGTTGCCCCTACATGTACAATGTATGTGGCATTTGTAATGCTGCTCACGGAAACTCTTGTTTCCTCTCTTTCATTTAGCCAAATAGAATTGATCTAAGCAACAGATGCACACAGTGCAAACCTCCATCTTTTCAACTCTTTCACTGCCTGGTTGGAGCCTTGAGAAGCAGGAAGGGATTAAACAGAAATCAAAGGAAGCAGGGCTTGAATAGCATCTTGTTAGCATGACAAAAGGAATACCTCTGTTGTTGAGCATTGGGCAATGCATCTCATTAAATTCAAGGGAAAGAACAATTATTTAAGCCCCCCATGACTGTATCTGGCACTAGGCTCCGTATCTGAGAGCCTATCCAATCTTATGGGGAGAGCTGCTACTTTCTCAGCCCAGCAATCCTGCTTCAGGGTAAATCGCCCACTTCTTACTACTGTGCACCTGCATCTGACTGCTTCATTTTGATCTGGTCTCCTGCTGTGAAAATGTTGCTTCTTCAAGCACAGACATGCCTTGAAATGCAGCTCATATGAAAATTATATTCAGAGATGTCAGCAGTGACCTAAAAATGACAAATAGGCCTCAATTGCCTTCTTTTAAAATTCAGTTTGGTTTAATTGATTTCTTCTCTACAATAGTATCTTGCCATATGATGCAGTTCCATCAAACTATATAGGCAGGGCAAGAAAATAATTCATTACCCTTATCTGTATCTTTATCTGACTTATAATCATGTAGTTCATTTGTTATGTTTTCCTGATTTCCTGATTCTGGTTCTTTACAAAGAACGATATGAAGGGGTTCTTATACCCAGCATTTTCTCTCTCATACATAAACACAGAGACATACCCACAGATACTTTTGTTATTTCCTGCAGGATTAGGGGGGGGAAAAGAACAAGGAAATTGTAAAGTATACCTTTACAATTTCTTACTAATGTTTATTTTTCTTAAAAAAGTATATTTTAATCTGCATTCTAAGCAGGAGTTGGAAATCTGCCTTCACCAAATTCAATTCCTTTCCCTTTTCAGTCTAGTATTCAAGGAAAGCTGACTGGCTAGGCCTCCTTCAGGGCTTTCACTAGGAAACAAAATGGAAGCCAAGAGCGTTACTTCAGAAATCCCAGGCATTTCAAAGGGCCTTAAAAAACCTGGCTCTCCTCCCAGACCTTTGGAGAGATGGACTGCTGCTCCCTTTTTCCCTTTCTGTTCCCCCTTGCCATTGTTTGTGGCTGTCCTGTTTGTTATATTGGCCTCTGTTTTTTAAAAAAATGTCTTAATAACTTAATAACTACCCAGAACTATTCAGAGTCTGGAGGCATATAAACTAATTATGAAGATGATTAGCAAGGAAACAAAAATGGGTTGAGTAGCCTAGCTATTCCATCCGGCTTGGGCTATTGTACAAAAGGCAACTATTTTTTGCCACACAAGGCAAGCATGCGTAAGGCTAAGAGGGAGAAGACCAAGAGTCTACCTGACAGTCCAACCACCTAAAACCACCTGGTAGATATCTCTGTCACTATAACAAAAAATACACATTTATAAGAGAATGGATAGAATCAGTCTACAATCCAGTAGAACAACTTTCCCTTTATGGCAAGCCTTTTGAAGCAGAACATACTGCTTAGTATAGATGTTGCAATGCTATTCAATCTAAGCAGAAGTAGTCCAGTTCCCCATAACATAAGATAATAAAATGAACCTTACAAGAAAAAATAAAAATAAACAAGAGCCACAGAGAACCAAGGTGTCAATGGAATTTCCTAATTATCAAGTAATGACATTCCCATCGGTGCCACAGTCAGGTTCCTCATGGAGAAATTCAGAAGCAATTAATGCCATCGATTAAATCCTAACGATTACGAATGAATGGGACAGTTTTTTTTTACAGCTGAAAAGAATTTTACAGCCGTGTTCAAAACTCATAAAGACCTTGGAGCTCAAAAGAGGATTCAGACGAGCAGAAAATGGAAGTAAGGTTTCTTTATATATTTAAATGTATATGCTGCCACTCATCCAATGCTCATGGCAGCTGGCAGCAAGTAAAAACTATACAGTGAGAAATCATGAAACATCCACAGAATGGAATAATGCACAGAGCAGTCAAACTGCAACTGCAAATAGAAAAAAAATGAAAAAGTAAATATTGATGGTGAAATCCAGCCAAACCCAAATGGTCTACAGAAGCGCTGATCTTAACCGACTTCGGGAAGCAAATTGCATCAAGCTAGCTTCTAGAATAAGATTGCTCTGTTATATTGGTACCATAACTGAGAAGTAGAGTTTCCCAGGCTATACCTCTTTTACCTCATCTCACTTCACTAATAGGGGATTATCATTAGCAGTTTCTTCCCCAGATGGATTGCCATGGGTGAGCCAATACTGGTTGGAGAAGGCAACCCTATAGGCACACTTCAGTGAAAGTCAGAATGTGGTGCCTCCAATTTCCCACCCCATTAGATCAGGGGTGTCAAACTCAAGGCCTGCGGCCAGATCTGGCCCGCGGGGCCGCCCTGGAAACAGCGAAGGACCGGCCCACAAAAGCAGAGCTTGGGAGACTGCAGTGGCCTCCTGCAACCCTCTGCCAGCAAAAATGGAGCTCCGTTTTCCCTGGGGTTACAGGAGACCATCACAGCCTCCTGAGCTCCATCTTGGGCCACCACAGGTGCCCCCAACACAAGTGATGTTGGGCTGGCCACGCCCACCCGGTCCCCAAGGTCAAACACAACCCTGATGCGGTCCTCAATGAAATCAAGTTTGACACCCCTCGAGTTTGACACCCTTGCTGTAGATAGTCCAGAAGGATACTATAGTCAGTGTTACGAAAGGCTATCCAAAAGTCTAATGAGGATCAAGAAGGCGCATTATCTCCAACTACTTCCTAGTTTCATATTAGAAAATGGATCAAACTAGAATTATCACTTTTAATGATCTCTAACTTTTATGGAAACACACATATTCATGAGAGACAAAAAAGAAAGACTTTTGTTTCCCCCAAAAAACTACTTTAAGCATGTTTATCTTAACTTTTTAAAGTCTGTGTCATAACTTTTATTTAAAAAATAGATTGCTATCAAAATGTTAAGAACTTTTACCCTCTTGTTTTATCCTAATTTACCAAATGTATCAAGCCTGTAACTATCATGTACAATAACATAATTTTATAGGGGAAAATGCAGGAAGCATACATGCAGTTCCTACCTATCCCGCTTTTCCAGGAGGAGTTCTGTTTTCAAATGAACCCTTATCTATGTATGCATATTTATATTAGCATAGCTTAATATTTTCCCTTTTAGCTGGAGGCAATGGAAAGAGTTACTGTTTCATATAAGATTAAATTACCTGATTGTAGTTGGAATCAGTCTTACATATGAATAACAAAAAAATAAACGAGATTATGACCTTATCTGGTTCTTCCTTTTTCCAATTTTCAATACTTCAATGCAAATAACAATAATAATAAAAAATTTTTAGCCAGGGCAAAGCAAGATGGAAAAGAAGAAGAAGAATAACCTCAGTCTTTTAAAACTCAAGAACAACAGATCATCAGAATGTGGAAGCTAGATTTACTAGAAACAAATGTTAAAACAAATATTAATACTGAGCAAGACTAGGAACAATTATTTTTTGTCTTAGATGGCTGTTATATTCTTTACTAAGTCTAAAATAACCACCAATAAAACAGAGTGCTTTCAAAGCTTTGAGGGTAGCCTCAGTTTTTGTCGTTTGTGATCTGATAGACAACAGCCCAGGATGGCCTGTTAAACTGCTTTTTCCTGTAAACTCCTGTTTATGTCATCAGTGATAGTATCTAGTCACCTTGTCTTCTGTCAACCACTTTTTTGATTGTGTTCGATTTTTCCAAACACCAAGGTCTTCTCCAATGACACTTGTTTCTGTCCAGGTTTGAGAACAAACTAAAACATATCAATTACTAGTCTTCTATGTAAACTGATAGTATTGTACCTTTACGGTGGCCTGTTATTTAGATTTTTTTTGTTAAATTATTTGTGATACTGCACTATTTCATTTAGATATTAGCCCTTTTCAAAGAAAAGATAAGGTACCTGATTGAACACCATGTTTTGTGAACATTTAGTATCCTAGAAAAATCCTACTTTGTAGGAATTCATTAACCGAAGAGAAGATCAAAGCAACCCGACCTTTCCTTAATTAACAAATTTAGTCAAGTTCTGAATGCTCTGAGTACTCTCCTCTGCAACTGAATAATATCTCTGGCACATGTATGCACTTATAAGTGAATTACACAGTTAATAAAACCTGGGACTGTCTTCTGGTGCACCCTCTTTCAGTCTATGGTTGGCCCAGTAATGATTCAACTGAATATGAAGGAAGCCCTCCAAGAAATCTTGAAGCTCTCTGATTGGGAAGAAAGATAATACAATTGTTAAATAGAAGTGAACTGCGGCAGGACAATGAAGAACTTAGGATTCCTACTTGTAGAAAAGTGATGGGCTAGAAGATGGATGGCTAGCCTGAAGGACGGAATGGTAGGTTAAGGTATAGTGAATGGCACAGATAGTTGGTACTAGAATTTTAGAATGAGTCCAGTTCTAGAATAAGCCAAGTCAGCTTCATGAAAAGTCAGAAAAAATTATGTTCAGTCCCTAATCATTGTAACCAATTCTATTAAATTCTTCCAGAGTCCACCTCAGGAAATGAAAGCTTGAAGAAAAGAATGGCAGGCATAACTGATGTATAGCTCATCAGTTGTGGGGAGATAGCTTGATGAAGATGTCATGGATTCAACCCCAACGTATGTACTGAATTTGCATTTCTCAAGCAAATAGATAACTGGAGGGAAACTTTCAGAAATTTTATTATATGGCACAATATACAGCTTACACTAAATACCAATGTACAATATATGCTCAGCAATCGTACGAAACAATTCACATGGCCATTTTTAGTGAAGCATAAAATATTATAAAGAGATATCATATAGAACTATTATCATTATTATAACTTTAATAGGAAACTAAACTATATAATATATTCCCCCTTCATTCTCCATGGAGGAAAGGTGAATCAATATTTTGAAATGTTTGGGAAGTAATGCTTTTTTAAAAAATGTAGTGCTTCTTTCCTGAGTGTTGCAGGTCCTGTTTAAATAGATTCAGCATGTTTGGCTCAATTACTTCGCTATTCCAGAGCATGAAATTTTATACTTTCCGTAACTATAACATGTTGAAATTGACCCATCTAGTGATTCTGTCCAGTATGCAACTATCTTTTTGCCAGGAAATTAGAATCCTTTTCAGTTGTTTCCAAAACTTCATCATGAATGGTCTGTTTAGTTTCTTGACGGTAGACTGGAAATCAGAACAGATGTTGGCTTTATGAATTCTGCATTTCCATTTTATGAATGAAATAGAAATAAAGAAAACTCACCCTCTATTAAACATGAAGCTAAATGGTCAAGTAACAAGAACCTATTGTCTTGGTTAATGATTAATTAGGAAAGTAATGGATTGGATCAGTTTTCTGTATCAACTAGATCAGGGGTCCCCAACCGCCGGTCCGCGGACCGGTACCGGTCCGCAGAACAAGTCTTACCGGGCCGCTGGTTGCTGGCGCCGCCATCTTTTTGGTAAAAAGTGCTTCCGGTGAGCTTTTCCGGGTAGAAAGCTCACCGGAAGCACTTTTTCATCAAAGAAAGATGGCGGCACGCCCGGTGAGCTTTTCTGGGTAGAAAGCCATTTCTACCCGAAAAAGCTCACGAAGCGCTAGCGCCGCCATCTTTTTGACGAAAAGTGCTTCCAGTGAGGTCACCGGAAGCACTTTTCGTCAAAAAAAGATGGCGGCGCCCAGTTGATGCCGGTACCGGGCCGCGGTGCCCAGCTGATGCCGGTACCGGGCCGCGGCGTCAAAAAGGTTGGGGATCACTGAACTAGATGATACAAATTTGAATTCTGAATTTTATACCTTTAATGACATTTGATTACAATGGAGTAGCATTAGTTATTAATATCATTGCTGAGATGCAAAATCTTAAGAATTATAGAGATCAGCTATGCATAAACATTGTAGATTTTATACACTTCAAAATGATTGCGTTTGGCAGATTTTACAAAATAATCTCTAATAATGTTAGAAATGTTAGCAAGAAGCATTTCAATAACCTCTATTATTCATTTGGATCAGAATATAAATAATCTTAAATAGCAGTAATATTTTATTGTACAGTATAACCCCATACTGTTAAAATGTAAAAACAATGTAATTGTAAAAACAAGTAATGCTAACAATTTTTTTAAAAGTTTAGAAAAATGTTATCAACAATTCTTCAAACTTATGCATTAGTGGAATTTATTTTCCACTGACATCTGAAATATCTAAACAAACTACAATATCCATAATCCATAATTATTGCCCTGACGAATGAGATATGAACCTTCAGATTTTTAAAAATAATTTGTGGAATGATTAATAGAAGCTAGTTAAATTTCAGCACTGAAAATTGGTAACTTAGATATCACAATGTAGAAATGCATGCTAGATAAAATAGTTACACGAGACCCTTCCTTGAAATTGCTGGCTTCTGCTCCAACAACTGCAAACAATTTCAGCCTTATTTCTCTCATCCTGATTTGTAGAGGAAAACCAAAACCGAGAGAAAGCCAATTTCTTTGTGGGACTGGCAAAGCTTCTGGAACATAGGGGTAAGGAGGATTTAGGAGCCAAGATGAGTGAAGAACTTCTGCCAAGAGGAAACTACCTGTTCTGCAGCCCCAGAGGAAATGTGAAACTGTTTCTGAAGTGTTTCCTCTGAAACAGGAACCAAAGTAATGATAAATCAGATTAGCTTTCCGAGTAAAGTTAACATATGTATGTATGTGTGAGAGAAACAGAGGCACAGAGAAAGAACATAGACAGGTGCAGTCCCCATATGTGGAAGGGGCCTAAGAATACTAGTTATTTTTAAAATAATTCAAAACACTTTTTAAAAAATCAATACGTTATAGCTGCCTAATGGATCATGACTTGCTTAAATAGTCCTACTGTGAAGAGGAAATTCCCTATAAGCAATGATCATTCTGGTTCTTTCCCAACATTACAAGAAATGTATTAATTGGCATACTTCCAAAATACTATATATAGCTTAATAAGCTATATGAACAAGACACAAACACACATTACAAACCCCCCATTCCTTCAGACCTAAAACTGATTTTAGATCTTAAAATTCTTATGCTGAAATACTGGTATGAGATAGGAAAAAAAATGAAACGATAGATTGATAGATGATAGAAATGATAATAGATTGAAATAGAAAAAATATTTTTTATTGAAATAGGATAATTATTCCATTCAAAACTTACTGAGGTGTATTTTGTATATTTCAAGGATTTTTTAAATTAATCACTTAGGAGTTTCTTTTACTGCTGCATATTATAGGCTAAAATTACTTTAAGAAACTTAGTCCTTAGACTTGCATGACATCTGAAAATAAAAATAGCATATTATATCATAAAAAGAAATATATATATATATATATATATATATATATATATATATATATATATATATATATATATGTTTTTTTAAGTTTTCGCGGTACTTACATGTATGGTGTTCGGCTTGGTTCGGGTATTTTCCCACGTCATTGTAGTTCTTTTAAAGTTGTAGCAACGTTTCAGCAGAATCTCATCTGCCATCATCAGGCTTCTGTATTGTGTCCGTCTGTGGGTCAGACTTTTACAGTGGTTTACTCCCAACCAATCAGGATGAAGAAAAAACCATTCTGGCACAGCAATAGGCTGCCCCAAATTTAAATCTGAAACCACTGTAAAAGTCTGACCCACAGACGGACACAATACAGAAGCCTGATGATGGCAGATGAGATTCTGCTGAAACGTTGCTACAACTTTAAAAGAACTACAATGACGTGGGAAAATACCCGAACCAAGCCGAACACCATATATATCTCCTAGACCAAATCAACAAAGATCTTCTTACACTTCACCTCAGACTCAGCAACAAGATTCACCCCTTACTTTGGGACAAATCCAAACAACTCGCTGTCTGGAGAGCCGAAACACAGACCACCCTCAAGACAGACACACACACCAACAAACTCAGAAAACTACAACAATGCCAGAAACCAAATCCCCCCCCCTCACAGCCACACATGAAACAAACAGTGCACAACATCTCAGACAAGATCCTCACCGAAGCCGAAACCAAGGTCCTTTCAAAAGGATTCAACTTTGCTGTTGCTCCCAAACACATCCCCACAGAAACCATCATATGCGGAGTTGAAACCAGCCTGACCAAAACCAACCCTGATGAGGCTAATAGAATCAGACTCGAAATCACCAACATCCTCTGCACTAGCAAACCACCCAAAAGCAACTTATCCAAAGAAGAACAAACTGCAC